>NC_056726.1:368257354-368314854 GCF_019279795.1 Protopterus annectens | reverse complement strand
AGTATTAGTTCGAATTATAATATTATTCAGTTCAATACCCAAAATGGGTGGATATTTTTCCCCCATTCATTGATAACATAAGACGAAATGTCATAAAAATAATGACATAGGATAGTCTCTACTGGCAAACATAGATCTTATATTTTGTATTTCGTTTACCATAATTTCATAATTGGAGGACATTCGGGCTGCCCGTATGCAGTGTCCTTTGAAAATATTTTTTAATATACGTCTGGGGTGGTTACTAGTGTATTCCAAATATCCATTGGAGAACGTATCCTTCCTGTATATTTCGAATTGGAATCCTGTGCTTGTATGCCTTATATATGTGTCAAGATAGGCTATGCCCTCTGTACTGACTTTGTATGTAAATTTAAAAAAAAACACTCGATTGATTTAAATAATCTATAAAATCTTTGATTCTCTCTTCTGGCCCATCCCATAACATAAACATATTGTCCAAGAATCTTGTATAATACACTATATGTTGGTAATAGTCACTACAAAATAGATGCTGATTTTCCCATTCCAACATGACCATGTGGCACATGAGGCCACCATAGCCACCCTCTTGGTCTGTTTGTAGTAACCTCCCTCAAAATATATAAAGTTATTCTCTAATACTAGCCCCATCATATCCGTAATTAAGTTAATATGTTCCCAACTCAAATGAGAATATTTTCTCAGGCTATTGCAAAAATCATCCAGTCCCTGTTGTTTAGGGATACACGAGAAAAGATTACATCAATAGTAATATAAATTAAATTTCTCTTCCATATATTTGGAGTAAGATGGGCCAGAAACATCCATGAATCCTTAACAAGATGTGGTGTATTAACATATAGTAGTTTGACCCATCTATCTATAGCTACCCCAATGTTAAATGTCTTGGATTTACTTCCAGATATGATAGGGCGAAATGGGGGATTTTTGATATCCTTATGTATTTTGGGAATGCCTACAATCGTGGCTAGTACGGGGAACTCAACCTTGAGAAAATTGTACAACTCTAACATAATCCTATTGTCCAGAAGGTATTCATCTAATGCTAAATCTATTTTACGATGCCCTATATTGATCTCATTAATAGATGTTATTTCTAAATTACTTGTTTCCATCAATATACTTTGTACCTTGTTAATATAGTCCATAGTGTTATATAGGACTATTCCTGCTCCTTTGTCTGGTTTCATAACCCATATTTCTTTATTTCTAATTAATTCCACCAGACAATTCCTCTCATCAACATTTAAATTATCCATTATTTCATGTTTCTTGTTCATTTTATTATATCTATAAATGTCATGACAAGTTAATTCTTCAAAACTAGTCACTTTTTTATGACTAATAGGTATAAAGGTACTTTTTTTCTTAAAATCATTAGATGGTTTATGCTCAATTGTATTTTTAAATGTCATAGCCAAATTCATCCTACGACAAAATAATTTGACCTCAGTGATGATGTCTACTAGATTAAATTTTACTGTGGGTATATATTTCATACCTTTTTTAAAACAGGGTGAAATGTTCTTCTTTGATATTGATGTTAGTATAATTGAAAACCTTTAAATCATTGTAGCCATTAACAATTTTCTCTACTTCATCTCCCTTTTTACACATACTGTCAAACATACTATTGCCCATAGATGTTGATGTACTGTGCTCCTCCTGTTTAGTTTCAGTATATATATGACTAGTGTCTACCGTCTGTCTTGACGGTTCCATTGTCGGTAATTCCATTTCTGTGATGGTGGAAAAAACCAACCCCCTTGAAAATTTGTTCTTCTCTCCCGATATGTCTCCCCACTATCATTTATTGCATTTCTATAATTCACATCTTGTTCCTGTTTCCATGTATAGGCTCTGTTGTCACGATATTGTTCCATATCATGCTGAATTTATTTATTTTTCCTATCAAAAATCTTTCCAGCCCTAATATTGGCTAATTTATATTGCTTTTCATATAATTCATGCCATTGGGGAAACACAAGATCAGTCACGATGTAATTATTTAATTTTTCCACTTCGCTGACCAATCTACTTAGTCTCTCATCATTCTTTTTTACTAACAAATTCATATAACTTATCCCAAAATTGTTGAATAAGGTGTTAAATTCAACCTTAGTATCATTATCCAAACTCACTCCCATGGGCATTTTAAAAAACCTTAGCCCCATTGGTCCTATTCCTAATGATATACATTTCAATAGATAAGCATTATAAATTTTTATACTCTTTACTGTTAATAACTGTTTGCCCAAACTAAAAATCATGTCTTTCACAGTTCCTTTGTTACTAGAAGCTTTTCTGTCATGCACAGAGTTTAAATTATTAACTCCATTAGTATTGAATTCAAAGTCACTGGTTAAAAAGTTATCTAGCTTGCAATTTCGTAACTCAGCAAGTACACCAATAAGTGCTTCCACTCCATGTGGATTGAATGAAATCACAGCTGGCAAACGGACAGAAATAACTATCTCAAATTTAATAATCAGCAGCTAAAATAACAACGAACAAAGCAAAAAACAGTACACACTCAGTTAAGCGCTTTCACCCAGCGTATCCGGGCTTCTTCAGAACTAACAATTTGATACAATAATGGTTACTATAAAACTTTTTTGGCGCCAATTTTGTAACCATATTTAAAGACACAATACATCTAATAATTTAGTTACTAGGAAATACAATTATAATAATACAAATGTATTACATGAAACACATATCTCTCATAGGACTCTGAGCATAAATAGACTAATGCATAATAAACTGGTTAAAATTAATATGCTATGTGAAAAATATATATGAATTTTATAACATATAAAATACAATGTATTTATATAGATGAAAAATATTTAAAACCTTCATAAATGTCAATTGATATAAATATAAATACAAATAGCTTGCAATGTTCACGATAGTTTTTGCTAGATACATCTGTTTTCTTGCCTCTAGGGCTAGAAGAATTCAAAACAGTATCTTTGTGAAAGCCCGTTCTCAATTTAGCAGTCATTGCATACATTTTAACAGGCAACGGACGCTTGGGACGAGCCCCCATGCGTTCTATGTCCTCATCCACTTGAAACAAGGAAAAGTCAAAGGTAAATTCATTATTGGACGTCTTGCTGATGTTACGAGTGGGATTACAATCCTGCAGTACTTTCTTTGATGTTAATAGTGTTTCACTGGATGGTTCACCTTGACCATTGGGTATTTCAACTTGTGTGGATACATGGCTAACGGACAACAATGTATCCTTTTTCTCTTCATTGACACTCCTCGCATTGTGTGCCTCATTTTGAAGCTGCCCAACTGCTTCAATTAGTTGGGAAACTTCATCCCGCAACATTTTAATTTCAGACCTTATCTGAATCGATTCATCCTTGTTCAATGAAGTCTCAGTCACTTCGTTCGCACTATCCATAGCTACTGCAACAACTTACAAATGCTGAATCAGAACAACTCCTTAATCTCCACTTATGAGATGGCAACCTCCATCCCTGCTATGTTTAATAAGGCAACGAGTGAATCAGGACTCGAACAAGGAAAATATAACTATTTAATCAGATTTAAACACAAACATATATTCAAGATACAGACGGTTAAGCGCTTTCATCTGCTTAAGCAGACTTCTTCAGAACAGTGAAAACAGTTCCTATTTAAAAACTTTTTGGCGCCACAAATCCAACATGTTTGAAATGAATTAATTTAAACTGCCAGTACATATAACTTGATTACTACCCGTTCTATAACTGATATCCTCACATTTCTCCTACCTTTCTCAACATAATGTATTACAATAAAAATATATATACTAAAAAAGCTTTGTACAAATATATAGATAGTAGCCATAGTATAAATAAAAATTCATTGAAAAAAAATGTTTTACAACCTGCACAATAAATAAACAATAATTCATGTTTAAAACATAATATGATGTTTAAAAACATTTAAAACACATATGAATTACTTCATCATATGATCCAATAAAAACTACTGTATGTACACACTCTATAATAACTGCAAGAATGGTTTAATAGATATAAATTCATTGATACATGGATCTCTAGTTGCATCTGTCAAAATTTGCCATATACTTTCTCTTTTACCTAAAAGTGCTTTAAAATTTGCCTCCTCGAGGGGATATATTTACATGATCTATTATGGCAAATTTAAAACTATGAGTGTCCCCTCTTTTACTAATGTGTCTGTAAAGTGCGTTCTTCGTATCTTTGACCTTAATCTTGTATATATGGTCATATATACATTTCCTAAATTGCCTTTCGGTCTTGCCTATATAAAAGCCAGTACATGATGTACACTTAGCCAGGTATACTATATTTTTACTATTGCAATTTCCTTTTCTGAATTTCACATAAGTCTTGTTAATGTCATCCAGTTTGTATCCTGTCACCTCATTAATAGCAAAACACTGATTGCAGGATCCACACTTCCTAGTGATTTTACTCAAACTATTACCATCAGAGTCATTTGTCATTCTTTCTAATAGCCACTTAATATTCATACCCATTTTATATACGAAACACGGTCTTTCTCCAACTTCTTTTTTAACTTCATCGTCAACTGTCAAGGTGTTCCAATGTCTACTTATAATATTTTTTATTTCATTCACATAAGGGGAATAGGTCAGTACACAAACTCTATTAAAGCCTAATTCCACAGTATTATCAGTTCGAGTTATAATATTATTCAGCTCAAAACCCAAAATGGGTGGATATTTTTTTCCCCATTCATTGATACCATAAGACGAAATGTCATAAAGTAATGGCATAGGATAGCCTCTATTGGCAAACATAGATCTTATATTTTGTATTTCGTTTACCATAATTTCATAATTGGAGGACATTCGGGCTGCCCGTATGCACTGTCCTTTGAAAATATTTTTTAATATATGTCCGGGGTGGTTACTAGTGTATTCCAAATATCCATTGGAGAACGTATTCTTCCTGTATATTTCAGATTGGAATCCTGTGCTTGTATGCCTTATATATGAGTCACAGACATTAGTTTCAGCCCTTTGCACACACAGTCTTGCAGTCAAATATACCCATTCTGATAGGCTGGGCCTACTCTTGACCACGAAAAGGTGACATAAAATGTCCTCAAACCAAAGCCATGATGATCATTTTTTGTCAGGCATATCCAACCACGTGTGTGTGTGTGTGTGTGTGTGTGTGTGTGTGTGTGTGTGTGTGTGTGTATATATATATATATATATATATAGGTTTACTATTAAAATTTCGAACGGCACTCCGTCGACTGTACTATAGTCGAACACGGAAGTTCGAAAATGATAACTGCGAAGTCAAAAAAATAATCTAGGAATGGGTTTTAACATGGGTCGAGGTAGGGGAGATGTTTGTAGTTCAGAATAATACTGAACACCTACCTCCACCCATGTTAAAACCATTCCTAGATTGATTTTTTTACTTCGACATTCGACGTTTTCGAACTTCCGTTGCCGACTATAGCACAGTCGACGGAGTGCCATTCGAAATTTTAATAGTAAACCTATATATATATATATATATATATATATATATATATATATATATATATATATATATACAGGCACAAATATGTAGATAGCTATACATATTTACATATAAATATATACTTTCCTTGCCATGTTTAATCAGTGACTAACTGTAATCAAATGACAGCTGATGTCAGCCACTTTTTATCTACAGATGACCTCCATACCCCCCAGTTCTCGTCACTTTATTGACTGTGTACTTCTTGCATGTCTGATTGTGATAGTTTAAAAACATGGCCAGAGTTATGCATTTTTACTCATTCCCTGTACATATTAATTTTACCTGGCCAGATGGATGACTGTTTAATTGTGAACAAAAGTAGTGAATACCTTCTTCCACAGACTGCCTTTGTGCCCAGCAGTTACTTTATGGGTTTTATATATATATATATATATATATATATATATATATATATATATATATATATATACACACCACAGATATCGCATTGTGATTAAGTGAAACACTAAATGACTAAAACACACAACATCCATGTTAACAAATTTCAGATTATCTTCAGATACATCTAGTTCAGCCCATTACAACCACCAGTATGCAAGTGCATGCAGTCATTTGTGCAAACATACATGCTCTGGTTACCACTAAAAAGTCAGCTTGAAGAAAAGTTGCAGTCATTTGTGCAAAAATACATGATCTGGTTACCACTAAGAAGTCAGCTTGAAGAAAAGTTGCTTTCATGTATATCCCTCCTACCTTTCCTTAAGATAGCCAGTTCTTTTGTAGACTTATGTTGTCTGATGGATGTCTTTGAGTAGATCACCAAAGCAATGACAAGGGCAAAACAGTTCTAACTGCCTACTTTAACCTGGCCAAGACATTTGGACACAATATCTCACCTTAGCATTATTGGAATACTCAAGAGGTTAGGTATAAATCCATATGTTACCTGGTGGATAGCCAGGTGGCTCACAGACATGACCCAGGAAGTTAGAATTGGGGAGTTCACCTCTACAAAGGGGCCAATCATCACCAGACTTCCTCAGGGGTCCAACCTGGGCCCACTCATTTTTAGCATCTGCTTCTCTGAAGTCAAGGGTCTCTGACTGACCAAATTTGCAGACAATTGCAAATTAGTAGCTGTCATGTAATCCCCCACTGAGTCTACTGTGCTCCAAGAAAGGCTGATCAATAGCTGGTGTCAGAGCCATGGACTAAAACTAAATGCCAAGAAATGCATAATAGTATCTTTTGGGAAGTTGGCCATCCCTCGTAACTACCATATACAACACACTGTTAAGAGCTGGCCCAGTAGTCAGGGACTTGGGGATACGCTAAGATAGTTATCTAGCCTTTGACCATCACATGTCTACAGTAGTGAGGAATCATTCTATATTGTGCAGCCTCTAAACAAAGGTACGGCATCTATGTCCAGGGAGTGCTTTACTCCATTGTATTTATCACTCAGCAAAACTATTATTGAGTACAATGCCCCTTTGGTATGTACCTAACCAGGCACATTTAACAACTGGAGCACATAGGTTCCTCACTAAAAGACTACGGGGCATAAAATACATGTACTGTGCAGACTGTACTAAAGCCCTATCCCTGTATTCTGTCTCCTACAGACTGTTGAGTGGAGATCTATACCTGGCATGCAGTGTATCATCAGACACCATTCTGATGGACCTCCTTCATATCTGCAAAACAGACAAAACCAGAATTACTTGTTCTAAAGGCTTAAACCTTGCCTGCGATATAAATAGGACCTGCTGGAGAGACAGGTATGTATACCAAAGACTACCCTTTCTGTAGAAGAAGATCCCCATTCATGAGAAGCAGAGCTCCTTCCTAATACAATTCAGATCTAACTTGGGCAACTGGGTAAGGAAACAGAAATTCACCTCTGGTTTGGCACCTTTGTCTTTAATTGACTCAGGCAGCTTGTAAATGGTTCATCTCCCAGCCTCTGCTTAAAATGTTTCTTCTCCCAACCCCCTGCTTACACTACCAAGTCTACCATAACTTGTCAGAGATGTGGGATGCTTGTCTAGGCTTAAAAAGCCCCTGTGGTTGTTAGCCTACTAGACACCTATGAACCTATGATTATGAAAAATGTGAAAGACATAATTGCCAGTGTAAAGTATTTCAGTTTATAGCTCACAGACAAATACACTGTCTCCTTTTCCTCCCCCAAATGTCATATCAGTGATTAGTCAACAGTGTTCATATAAATGCCAATTACTTTCCCACAAAGCCTGTTTCCCTCAAAGTCGATCCCTGTGCCACTGATTTTAGCTTGGAATGAAGGTAAAATAATGGCCACAGTAATGCATTCAAGCTTGTTGCTGACTTACACATATGGACTTACCATCTGAGGCAAGCAATATCAGTGTGCATTTTACTAGCTTTTGCTTTCACACAGTTTCTCACTCCTCCCCTTCGGCAATCTCGTCCAGTGTATGAATGATCAGATTAATGTATTTTTAGCTTACTGCTGAGATTGTCAGCCATCCCAAACGCCAGCCCTGGCTTTGATCACTGAAATAAATAACTTAAAAAAATAATGGATGACTTCTGTGGGCAGTGTATACTGTTACCACAGACCACTGCAAGGATATATCTAGTGTCCTGCCAGTATCTATAAAACTATCTCTAAGAGAATAAAATGTCCCTGAAGATAATATCCCATGTAAGTGCTAAGATCAGTCACTATGGGCAGCTAGTCTCAAGCACTTACCTCACATTCATTCATGCATTGCTTGTCCTCTTTGTCTTAATTAGGGTCATATCATGACCCTTCAGCATTACACTGTCACCCTCATTATAATAAAATAGGTAACTGCAGGATGGAAGAATGATTTTTCCTTTTTCTTCTTTTCCCAAATGGCTTCTGCTTTTGTGCCCCACCACATTCCTGGATGATGAGGGAGGCTGCTGGAGTCCAGAAATTTGATGATATTCTCAAGTGACTAACCAGTTATAGTCATTTTATGAAGTGAGTATACCTCAGATATCTGACTGGGATCACATCAACAAAAATACATAAGTAAATAGTAGCCACAGTAATGTGTATCATCATTTTAGTGTCAGACACATAGTACAACCTACTGTGTGCATGCATTCATACACAAATGCACACACACATTTTGTCCCTGATAAGCCTTGATGGTCAGTTGCTTACACACACAACCTGCTTGCTTCCCCCCACTCCAAAAAGGTGTCCACTTCCTATGTATACTTTTGTTATCTGATTGTGAAGAAAGTGAAAGACAGTAATGGCCACAGTAATGCATTACATCTTGTTAATCAGGGAAATTCCCTGTCTCCTCCTCACATGACATATAAATAATCATTCAACAAGCCATATCACTGCCTTTGCTTTCATATAAAGATTATCTTATTTCACACCCTCATGTGATCATTGCCATGTGAGATTGCAAAGAAAATTAAAGAATTGGCCAGATAATATATTTTTACTTATTATCATTTATTCATAGATGTCACCAGCCCCAGAGACCCAGTGCCTAGTTAAAAATAATGGATGGGTTGCTTCTGTGAGCAGAGTTCTGTTACTACTAACACTGTTGGTGTTGATATATAGTCTCCTTATAGTATTTATAAAATTACCTAACTGAGAAAAACCCTGTACCCAAAAATCAGAAGTGTCTGCTTTTTTTTACCTTCACAGGTATCTCTGAGATTGGGTGCTCTGGTTAACTGATCTCTAGTGTTTTCCTGAGATTTGTGCATTCGTGGATTACTGAATTTATCCTAATCTGTTAGGATTAGGATAAAGCATGTAATCAGTGAATAAACCAATCAGTGTTTTTTTCTTTTTCCCCCAGTGAGCTACAGCTTTTGTGCCCCCCAACAGTCGTGGATGACCAGAGGGCTGCCTACAGCTATGAATTTTGTGGGTGGCTAACACTGGCTATGCTGCTATGAGAATTAGTTTTGATAGTGACTGTTTGTGTTCCCTCCTGATATTTCTTCTGGGTTTGTATATTTGTGTTATGAGGTAATGACTGTCTTTAATTCTCACATTTCTACTTTTTGTAGATCTGTTTGAGAGCAAGATAAACCTTTTGTGTACTGTGAACCATTAACAAATGTTATAACCAGGTATGTGATAGATTTTTCTGTATGATTGTAGTTTTAGAAACAGAATGAGTTGGATGCTACTAGAACTGGGAATTTAATTATGAAACCAAAAGCAGAATGCACAGTTAATTGAAGTAATTTTACTTTTGCACCAGGAAACAGTCATGATAATTGAGAAGTGTAAAATGAGGGTATTCCTCTTCTTATCATTTGTCACATATTGTTGTACTTTGTGTTTCTCATTACTTGAGTTACAGGTGAGAATTGTTTCTACCCACACCAAATCAGAAGGTTGTGTAATTAGAACATACCACATAACCCATAAAAGTGTTATGGCATGAGATGGTCAAGAACTTGCATTTAAAATGTAAGTATTGAAGATGGTAGTAGTTAAGGAAAGTGTAACCCACTAAAACGAAGATGGTGGTAATTTAGAAAAGTGTAATTAATCTATCTTGTTTTACTATCTTGTGGATGTATGTGTTCTCCTTATAACAAATATAATTTCTGCTGTATCTCTGTAAAGCTGCCTTTTATGTGTTTCGTGAGTTTTTGAATTCCACCAATGTGACTCCACCACCTAGTTAGGAGCAGAATGCTATGCATTTGCAACCCTTCATCATCATCATCAGCAGCAGCAGCAGCCCTTTTTTCCCATTTTTACATGGAGTTGTGTGTGTTGTGTCATTTCAACTGTCACCACCTGTCTTGATTCAATGTCACCTGCCTTCTTTCTTCAGCACTCATGCCCGACTGTCACAGATCTTTATCATGCAAGTCCATCCATCTCTGGACTGGATGTCCTTATTTCCCCTTGCTAACTTCTTGTCTCATCCAAATCTGAATTACCTAATTGTTCTCTGTTATTCTGCACCTATAGCAAAACTCCCTAATCTGTTGTTTGACTGTCTCTGCAATTGGGGATACTTTAGCTTCCACTCTTATGCCCTTCTTTCTTTGTCCGTCCCACATTATCCATCACAAACACTTCATCTCTATCCCCTCAAGTTATTGAGCTGCTGTGCCTTCACTACAAGGTTTCTGTGACATACAGAAGTACTGGTCACACCACTGTTTTGTATACTTAACTTTTCAGCTTCTTTACTATTCTTCTGTTTCATGCTATTCCTGACATTTTGCAGTATTTGGCTGCATCATCTCTGTTTTCTAGACCCAACCTCCTGAATTAGACCTCCCTCATTTTAAAGTCCACCTTCCAGATACATGATGTTGTTAACTTGTTCTACTATGTTCCAATATTTCTCAGTTTTCAGCTTTTTCTGATTTGCCCCTTTGATGTCATGGACAATGTTTTGTCGGTAATTTGTTTCATGTCATGTGCCTTCAGTTTTGCATTGCAGTCCCCTGTCCTTTGCTGAGGTTTCTTTTCAGTGTCTGCTTATACTGCTACATCATCTGCATACAACAATTTTGTTGATTTAAATAAACTGCCAGTGAAGGAGAAAACAGACACCACAACCTTCTTAGCGCTTTCGTTCGATTTAATAAAAATGAACTAAATCAGAAACACACCCATAACAGCTAATTACATTTAAATACCATATTCAAATAATCACATGATAAATTTCAACCAATAAATGAATCAAGCTAATAAATATGTATCACAATATAAAATATAAAACCAGAATTAAAGCCTTTGTGCTTGTAAAAAACATTTGATGTTAATCATATTTAATCCAGGAAGCTGGTCAGCCTTTAGCAAAATTTGCCATATAGTTTCACGGCATTCTAACTGAGTTTTAAAATTCCCACTCAATACATCATTATTAACCCTTTCCAGGACAAAAGAATTAAAACTTTTTGAAACTGGGGCACACAACAGAGTGTCTGGCTAACACATTAGACATATCCTTTTTCCGAATAGCCAAAGTGTGTTTATATATACGTTTGTTAAGAGCTCTAATAGTTTTCCTGACATAAAAATGTTCACAGGAGTTGCAGAAAGCTGAGTACACAACGTTAGTGGTGTTACGAGTATAGTGCCCTTTAGTTGCCACTACTTTATTCATATGCTTGAAAATTACTGTGGATGTCCCCATAGTATATCTGCACTGTTTACATGTCTTACATGGTTACGTACCAACATTGGAATCACAAATGGACCTGGTGTATCTAGAACCCCTTTCCAAAATCATTTTGATATTAACAACCTTCTTGTAGGTAAAAATAGGTCTATCACCTAAAATTTTTGATAATTCAGGGTTACCTAGCACCACCTTCCAATTGTCTAAAATAATGTTCTTAATGAACATCATTTCATTGGTGATGGGAATAGGAAAAGCCAAAGAATAATGGTCTGCAGTTTTCACCAAAACTTCAGTACAATGATGAACATTATCTATTGTATACCTCAAAATTGAACAAGCTTTATGTACCCTTAACTCAATGACCTCAGTTATAATATTTTCTAACCAAAAGAATTCATATCCCCTTTGTATGAAAAAAACACATAACTTGCGTACTTCATCCAAAAAAATTGGTGTCATTGGTCATCAAGCGACTTAACCTGATGAATTGTCCTTTAACAACCCCTGTCTTCATATAATTGGGGTGTAAACTATCATGGTGTAGGTACTGGTTGACAAATGTGGATTCTCTAAAAATACTACTTTGAAACTTCAAATCTTTGTGATTGAAAGTCAGGTGTAAATCCAAAAAATCAATACTGTCACCAAAACTACCCACAGTAAATCTTAAACATTCAGTAGTGCAATTTAGATCCTGAACAAAAGATAAAAAATGTGTCTTGGTCACCCTTCCATAAGAATATCAAGCCGTTTATATAATGCCTGTAAAATAAAATATTTTTGGCTAAGGGATGTGTGATGAGAAATTTCATCTACCACATTGCCATCACCAAGTTTGCAAAACTGGGTGCTACCTTGGACCCCATTGCAACACCCAAAGTCTGTTGGAACAGTTCTCCCGCAAATCTAAAAAAAATATTTTTTAACACAAGTTCCATCAATGCGCAGATGGTGTTAACAAGATTGTTGTCTAAACCTGTGTACTGACTTAAATATTCTTTCATATACTCTATACCTATATCCTGATCTATACAAGTGCAGAGAGAAACAACATCCAAAGATGCAAATTTAGTTAGAATGCCATGAAACTATATGGCAAATTTTGTTAAAGGCTATCCAGCTTCCTGGATTAAATTATATGATTAACATCAAATGTTTTTTGCAAGCACAATGGCTTTAGTTGTGGTTTTATATTTTATATTTAATATTGTGATACATATTTATGAGCTTGATTCATTTATTGGTTGAAATTTAGCATGTGATTATTTGAATATGGTATTTAAATGTAATTAGTTGTTATGGGTATGTTTCTGATGAAGTTCATTTTTATTAAATTGAACGAAAGTGCTAAGAAGATTGTGGTGTCTGTTTTCTCCTTCACTGGCAGTTTATTTGGTTCAATTTTGTTGATTTGTTACCTACCACCTGCATGCTGATATAGTCCATCACTAGTGGTGGGCTCTGAGTTGTTGCTCACCCACTTCCAATGAAAATTCCTCATTGAATCTGAGCACTGTTTATACCTGTTTCATTGTGTCCTGGTAGATAGCCTGCACAAATTCTATCAGTGTTTCTGGGACATAGAGCCAATGACCAGATCACTTAGAACCAGATTTTAAATCACCAAATGGCTAGCCCTGATGTGGTATGAGGCCTGTGGTCCGTGTTCTGTCTAGAGGATATTTCACATTGCACTTTTTTCCTGAAATAATCCACATGGCCCTTTCTCAGTAGACACCACCTACAGTACATGCCATGCTCAGAACATCATTCAGTTTTTGGTGCATTCTGATGGCAGACCTTTCAAGTTCAACTATGAGAGCTGGCTTTAAACCCTGTCCCTTCCATCCTTGAGGTAAATACATCCTGAATGCAGTTTGGAGGTAGAAAGAACCCCCACACAAACAAGAGATCATGTAAACTTCATACAGACAGTGACCAGAGGACAGACTTGAATGCTGTGCATATGATATAATGCTTGTTGTAAAATACTTCTTGGCATCACAGCTGTGTTCTTCTCCCTAATATTGGCTTCAGCTTTGCCCATTATTATTGAATATCCCCTCCAAAATGCTGTCACTTTGATTTAATAATTCAAATAAGGTACTTAGTCATTTCTTACATACCCCTAACTTCTTCCAGGGTGCGTATAGTAAATTGTTTGCCTTTCTCCTATGTCTTCTCATGCAAAACAAGCATGAGTTTTTCTTATCATAGTTTGCATAGCTTCCATTTAAACCTCCTTGCAGAAGTGCCATCTCCGGCATATGCAGAGTACAGTTGGTAGCCTCAAGTGTCTGTTCAACAGAATAACCTCCTGTGTTCTTCTTGACAATGCTTTTTCCTAGTGTATCATATGAGCCCTATAACTTTTCTTACTGCTTTTTACATTGGCTGCCAACCTTCAGGATATAATTATATTTAAGTTCCTTTCTACATGGTTAGTGTCATTACCTTACCCTTACCCCATTCTAGCCCACTATCTGCAGTCTTCTTTGGTTATTTTTTTGTGCAGGTGTATTATATTATGCTTCTTTGCATTGAAAACTAAACTGCTGCACCTGTCACACATCTGATAATTTTTTATAGCAGTGTCAAGTCTTCCATCCCACATACTACACTTTGTTATAAGCTACATATAGTGGAATCATCTGCAAACACTTTCCTGACAGCCTGTCTGCAATAGCAGTGAAGCAAGTTTGTAAAATACTGAACCCAGATCTGAAGCATGAAGTATATTTGATCCATGTTATGCAGTTAAGTTTTTTTTACATTTTTAACCTAAGACAGCACCATAGGAGTCACATTAAAGTAACCTTTAAAGCAGGAAAACTGTGGCACCAGGAAAACATCAGTTTGGGACAAGAATGTGACATTAAAGAACTTGAACAAGCGGGAGCATATAAATATTTGGGAAGTGATGAACAAATGCGAATAAAACTTAATAAGGAATACATCAGAAGACAAATTAATCCTGAAAACAGAGTTGACATCTAGGAACAAAATCCAAGCTATAAACCAATTTTCTCTTCCTCTCTTAAATTACAGTTTTGGAGTGATTAGATATTAAAATAAGAAGGATGCTTCATGCTCATCAAATGATCTATAATAATCACTGTATACCAATATTATATATTCCTCATTCTGAAGCAGGGATGGGCCTCCTTGAAATTGATTACATGTATAGCTCTGCAGTCATGGGACTCCATACATATCTGCTGACCTCACAAGACCCAAATGTAGTAAAAGTTTTGAAACATGAAAAGAATATGTCTAAGTTGACTTCTATGCTTACTCTAGAAGAAGCATATTGGCGTCAAGCAGGAATGGAAATCAAACCAGAAGTAGATAAAAATCAGGCAGCAACTGAATGTGCCAAAAAAACAAAAGAAAGAATATATGGTGAATGACCAGATGAGAATGCAAGAAATGTGGAAAATGCATAAATATAGTTGCAAGTACAGAAAACTTCTGGAAGAACCTCATGTTGATCAGGAACAAATGCAGGAATAGTTAAGGAGAAGGAAATTCAAACCAAGACATGAAAGGTTAATATTGGCGGCCCAAGATAGTGGGCTACTTATACGCTGGTTTACAAAGTCCATTGAACATGTGGGAGAAACAGACAAATGTAGGTTTTGTAAAACTGAATTGGAAACAGTTGCACGCATTGTTGCTGGCTGTGACAGACTAATGGCTGAAGGACTGTATAATGAAAGACATAATAATGTGGCAAGACTGTTGCAGTGGGGATCGTGCAAACATTATGGTACTGAAGTGGCTGAAAAACACTGGAAGCATGAGCCACAAAGCATCATAGAAAATGATGAAGTCTACATCACATGGGATCACCCATTACCAACAGTTCAAAAGATAGATGTTAGAAAACCGGATATAGTGATCCAAGAAAAGATGACAAAAGTAGCATTGATCATTGAAATCACCACACCCAGTGACTTCAGTGTCCTGCGTACAGAAAGACACAAAGTCATAAAATATCAGGATCTGCAGTCAGAAACGAGAGCAATGTGGAAGAAAGATTCCCAGACAGTTCCAATAGTAGTAGGAGCAATGGGTCTTGTAAAAAAGAATCTACAATCGTATTTAAATATGTTACCAATACATGTAACCATGGTTTGAACTACAGGAGTTGTTACTGGGCACATTGTGGGTGTTGCAAAGAGCACTTTTGGCTGACATCAAAGAGTGAAACTACTCATTTCATGAACATTACTCATACTTTGACTTGTATGGTATTAGAAACCCAAAATATTTGGAGAAATTGAAAAAGCTAGGCAACTTGTAGATTTATGTTTTATACAAAAATTTTGCCAAAACTTTTGCTAGAATCTACACCCAAACATGTAGCTGTTGTAAATGTGGACCTTCAAGTTTCTATTTTGGTGGCCAAGACAAAGGGCAGGATTCACGAAGGCTTGCACGGAGTGTAAGAGACCTGTAACACTCCATGCAAGCCTCGTGATCCAGGAACAGCCCTAAACTCCGTGTAAGACACCAGCTAAAACATCTCTTACATGGACTGGGCGTGGATATGCTAAATACCTCACTTGCAGCCGAAAGGTATGCAAATGAGGTATATTAGCGATCCACGAAGAAGAAACCAGCCCGTGTAAGAGACGTTTTAGCTGCAGAAATGTACTCAGTTGACAACTGAGTACTTTTCTGCAAAAATCACAACGGAGCCATGTCAGCTCCAAATAAAGGGTGCATATGTGTCAGGCAGCATGCCAACGGCCAAATATGTGGCCATTGGCAAGGTAACCCGATGCAAAAATTATAAAAATATTTATGTTTAAATGCAGCGCAGCCCCGCGCAAATGGGTTGCACTGTATAAAACATAAAAATGAAGGTTATAAACCCACAAATGTGGGTTTTATGCAATACATGGAATGACAATGCAGGGGCCAGCAGACCAAAAACAACATGGCCACCGTGTAGTGGTTGCTAAGGGGGGAAGCTGAGTCTAAGGCATTTAACTAAGCATTAGTAGGCAATCTCATGTAAATGAGGGTTAGGATACTGAATCCCACAGTTACATAGCAAATGAGCACAGTCTGAGTAGTGTAAGAGATACATAAGGGGGAGGAATAGAGTAGGAGATAGGTGACATCACAGTGGGGAATGGTAGAAAGAAATGCAGTTTATTGGAGGTCAGTGTAACATGACAGATGACAGACACAGATCAGGGAAAGAGGAGTGCCACAAGATAAGCATGGGAAAGTCAAGAAATGGAAGGTGTACACTGTTACTTACACCAAAGTTTCTTGCTGGGCGTGCATGCGCACATGTGCACGCCATGAAGTGTGAGTAGGGCAGTGTGTACGCGTGTAAGGCAGACTGAGCATGTGGGAGCGTGTTGGTAGATGTTTAACACTGTTTGCGCTGGTGTGCGCGAGTGTAGGGCAGACTGAGCATGCAGGAGCCTATTGGCAGACTTGTAACACTGTTTGTGCTGGTGTGCGTGTGTTTTAACCTGAATAGGCAGATCTTGGACCGTGTAAGCATGTGTGCGTGCGTGTAAGCCACTGTGAGCGTGTTTCTGCTGGTATGCACGCTGCTCCCCCCTGAGGAAACAGAAAGAAAAAAGGAAGCAACAGAATTAGTAGGAAGCTAGCAGGGAATACTGCTGGAGCTAGCAGGTGAAAACAATTAGAAGCAGGCAATTACACAGGCAGAATAGTAGCCCAGCCCAGCACTTAAAACTCTGCAAACAGCAGTGCAGGATGTTTCTCTCAAGAGACACTGCAAGACAGGAGTAAGCTATTAGATGTGAAAACTGAAAAAGCTGAACTCAGAGCAGAAATGCTAGGGGCTGCCATAGCTGTCATAATGAGACATAGGTGACTTGCTGAGGGTGTTGACAATGCAGATGGTGCCAGACAACCCACAGTGAGGAGACGGAGAAGAGTGTACAGGCCCGGGGTCACCTACCACGGGTTACATGAGCTGGAGATAGTAGAGCGTTATAGAGTGGACAGAGAGCTCCTGCAGCAAATAGTTGAGCTGTGCAGGCCACGCCTCACACACAGAACCAACAGAGGGGAACCCATCCCAGTGGAAACCAAGGTATGTGTTGGCCTAAGAATACTAGCAACAGATACCTTCCAAAGACCAACTGGTGATATGATGGGGATATCACAGGCATCAGCCTCCAGGGTACTGCACCAGTTCCTGGATGCCATGTCAGCACATGTCGGTGATCATGTATATTTCCCCAATGCCCGTGAGGTATTGGCCAGCAATATGCGTCTCTTCCAGCAAATAGCGGAATACCCTGAGGTAGTGGGTGCAATAGACTGCACACACATACGCATCAAAGCACCAGCCGGTGAGCGGGGTAGGGCCTACATTAACCGCAAGGGCTTCCCCTCCATCAACTGCCAGGTCGTGTGTGATGCCCAGGGCATAATAATGAATGTGTGTGCTGGCTGCCCTGGGAGCTACCATGATTCCCACATCTGGCATTTGATGCAGCTGTACCAGACATTTGCCAATGGGGACATCCCACACGGACACCTAGTGGGGGATGCAGGTTATGCACTGGAGATGTGGTTGATGACACCCATCAGAAATGCACACACACCTGAACAGGAACACCATAATGAGGCACATGCACAAACACGTAATGTAATAGAGCGTGTGTTTGGGCTGCTCAAGTCACGGTTCCGGTGTCTGGACACATCTGGTGGAACCTTGCAGTACACACCAACTACATGTACCCAAATTGTCATGGTATGTGCTATGCTACATAATATGATCTTGTGAAAACAGCTGCAGCAGGACCAGCATAGGGCTGGGCCAAACAGCCCCCCACCATTGCCAAGGCCATCACAGGCAGAGCGTGACTCAGAGGAGGAACAACCTGAGCCTGCCCCAGTAGGCAGAAGGAGGCGTGCCCAGTATGCCCTGGCCTTGGCAAAGAGGCAACGCATAGCACATACACTGGCTCAGTAGGAACCCTGGGAATGATACCCCATCTGACTCACTCAAATAATAACAGGGATGCCTAAAATGACATGACCTGCTCACAAACATGTACAGGGAGTGTAATATGTGCATCCGACAGAGGCAGCCCTGCAGCACCACCTGAGGCATGAATGCCATGTGTTAAGTAATGTAACACCATGCACTATATGCACACCTGATGACCCTGACTAACAACTACCCTCACCAAGCATGAAGCCACAAAATGACGATGGGATGATCAATTGCAATAACTGGCTGAAGTAATGCAGTTAGTCAAAGGGAAGCCAATGTGTTCCAGCCTGGGAAGACATGCGGAGCATGACATGATGCACCACCTGCTAGGGGTGGGATGCACCTATCAGTCCAGGCCCCATGGATACTGGCAAAGGCTGTCAGTACCCACAGCATGCCCTGAATAGGTAAGTCTCAAAACACAAACCCACCTTCATAGGTACCACAAGGGATAGGAACCTAGATGTAATGCTACCCAATGCCAGAAGTCTAAACAGCAAGATGTGTGCACTGTAAACGCACACAGTATGGAGAATGTAGATATCAGTCCTGTAATAGAAAACTGGGTCAAGGCTCACATCAGCACCCTAACACTACCAGGTCACACATCATACTGTGCTGTACAGCTGCAAAACATGGAACAAGCTACAAAAGGAAGGTGACTAGCAATAAATGTCAAGGATAACCACACCCCCATGTTGGTACCACAACAAGAAGCAGCATGGATTAGCCATGGTCAAATACCAATGGCTAAAACCGCCTCCCAGTATATAGCCTGTTGCAGACTACTGTCCTAATACCAGGAACTGCACCTGGCCTATGTTGGAATACATGAATATATCAAGCCCCCCAAACCACATTATATTGCTTGACTGAAAATACCCAGACATACACTGGGAGCATTATACTAGCACCAACACAGTAGGAGAAAAGTTCCCAGAATCCATAAACCAAAATGCTCAGAAACAACGTACCACTCCCACAAGAGGGGTAAGCATACTGGATGTGATAATCAGCAACATGTGTACTACTGGATGGCAAGATGAGAAGTGTATCCCTCACTGGTAAGACCAGACCATAGAGTAATCACACTGGATATACACATCCCGACCCCAGTCCCTGGCCAGAATACCACAGTGAAAAACATGTGTAAAGCATAGGTTGCACCCCTCCAAACCGATGTGGAATCCACGAAAGGCCCTGTGTAAGTGCAGAATATGGGACACACCGCAGAGCATGTTATACAGGCATTCCATGAACACAGCCAGGAATGCTTGGAGTATGCAATCACAAATAACAACAAGACACAATGCCATACACACAGGCATCTGGCATGCTGGATGCCAGCCATTACCAAACCATGCAAGAGAATGAGGAAGCTACTACATGATAGAGCAAACATAAAAAGGGAAGTAATCACTGATCAGTAGTATGGCAATAAAATAAGTCCACACATACAATCCACTAAGGCCAGCCACAACAAGTAGAATCTGTGAATCCAGAGGCAATGTGACACCTGGCCCAAGTACACAGACAACCCACAACTCCCCCCAATAAATACAAATATATGTGAGAGATGCAACCATGTATCCAAACCGGAGGCTGAGCTCCCCCAACTCAGTACTGTCAAAACTAGTCAGGAGGAGAAGGTAACCACATACACCACAAACCCAGTCCCACATAGACCTATCACAACTGTAAACCAAACACATAAACACAGAAAAACATTCCCGGAGGCCCTAATTACAAACACACCACACCAACAGAGGCCTCCAAAGCAGACCCCAAGCAACCACAACCTCCAAACATAGCACATGCAACACATAGTACACAAAGCTGGTGTGCCAAACAGTCACAGGCCAGAAGGAGAAACAACATGCCTGATACAGTTGTAATAGTTGTCTCTATAGGCAGACACACTGCTGTCCCACTCACCAGACTGAACAAGGGAAAGGGTACAGTAAGCTGCCTGTAGGCTGCTACAATACGCCACATAACACAAGTACACAGGTCACCCCAAAGCAAGCAGAAATATGATGCACTCATTGTCCATGCTGGTGTGAATGACCTGAGATGTACCTCCCTGGACTACATGAAAAGAGACATGGATGAGCTCTCTGAGTATGTACCCCAGGCCAGTATGACACTGGCCGTTTGCAGCATCCAACCCTTACCAAGAATGATGCCACAGTACAAACACAGAATGATCATCTTTAACAGGTGGCACAGTTACAGCTGTCAGTCCAAGAGGGTCTAATGTCTGTCTGCTTGAGATGTCATGCATGACAAGCCATGCTGCTGTTCCAGGGATGGCTTGCACCTGTTATCCCTGGGCGTCTGGATACTGGATAAGGCCTTTGCCACCTCCATAGAGCCGTATGTAAGCAAGGCCAAAAAGACTACCCACCACCCTAGAAAACATAAGCGGTAAAAAACATAAGGGTAATGCTGACCAATGCCAGATGTGTAAACTGCAATATGCATGCCCCTGAGGCACTTCCCAGTATGGAGAACATCGATGTCTGTGCAGTGACAGAAGCCTGCTGCAAGCCTACTGATAGCACACCAGCACTACCAGGTTATACCACATATCATGCGTTATGGCCCCAACACCTGGACCAAAACATCAAAGGAGGGGGAGTATCCATATGCAGCACAGACACCCATACGGCCAGGTAACTGACAATGCACAAAGCAGCGGAGACCACCCCTGTGCACCTAAGTGTAGTCAAAACTGCTGTACAGTCTGTAGCATGCAACAGACCACACTCTCACACACAAGAACTCCACCCAGACATCCTGAAGACACTGGACAGTATGAATGTCCCACCAAATACCAGACAAGGTACTCACAAATTACCACATAGGTGGTAAACCATTATGTATGCAAGGAGTAATCAGGGACCTAGGGACACAAGTCGACAGTAATCTGTCATGTGACACTCACAATGCCAATGTGGCTAGGAAGATTGTCGATATTGGACACCGTATCATGAAAGGATTCACATCTACATCAACAGAGGTCACTGTGCCCCTGTACTGTTCCCTTATCAGACCCATAATCTAGTACAATGACTCATATGGGATGTACTGTACGTGACACCTGCAGCGGTTCGGAAGACCTCAAAGGTACCCCACCAAGAGGATAAAGGGTGTCAAATATATGTCATATGCTGCCTGGCTGTAGACACCCCAGCTGAATGCAGTCACAGACTGCCTACACAGAGGCATTGTATGTCTGTTGTACAAGGCCATGTCCAACACAGGAGTAATGGACATGCTCCACCACAGGAAATCAAAGCCACTGGAGCTGTGAGAGTGACAGATGTCAGCCTCAACACATAATGAAATAGGATGTGCTGGAGGTACAGATACATAACCCAGAGGCTCCTCACACCCAGAAACTGGATCCCAATCCATGTTAGGCAGAGCCCCTCACTGACACCCCTCAACAGGAATATTGCCAAGTGGATGGATGATCATACATGTATACTGGGGGTCTTCACTGTGTCACGACCAGACAGAGGCACAGTAAAGAAAATCATAAATGGCCATAATAGTCACATAGCAAGGGGTGGCGAAAGACACACACACTCTGGCTTGGCTTACTAATGCCCTAGGGTGGATAGCCTAGTATGAACCCATGAACCTATGAAGATACAAATTGTACAGGACACTAAGGATAATCACAAGGCTTACTTAACTGATGGTAGGAACCATGTTGGGAATCCACAGATATGCTCTGAATCACACAGATATTACAAACAACATACCAAACACACACACACATATTGCCAACATACAACCTGACAGGTGCAGTGCAAACCCCCCCTCCCCCCACAGAATGCAAAATATCTATCCCAGCAGACTGCTGGTCCCCTGACATTGCAGATGCTGAGGTAACAGCCATCATCTGCAAAGCAAAACACACAGCAGCAAAGGTATGTGATGGTGTCCTGGGCTGAGGCCAACATGGACTCCAAGAATAATGGAATGCCAAATCACACTACTGCCCAATGTCAGCCTTACCACAGGATATGTACCCAAAGAGCAGTGTACAACAACAGTGGTCCTTCACAACAAAGGTGTTGCCTGAATGGATACTGCAAACTACCACCCCAGGATCCTGACAAGCTTGGTCTGCACAGCTATGGAAAGGATCAGTATGTACCGCAGACATAAAGCTATCGTGGACCTACTGATACCGGACCCTACACAGTGTGGCTGTCGTAACTGCAGATCCTGCCCCTAAACATGTTTGACCCATTTGAAACAGTCATTAAGGTCATTGATGAGGGCAATGTGGTCCACACAGCGTAGCTGGACCGTGCATATGCTTCCAGACAATACCCTATGAGTTCAGTATGGATATGTTCACCAGCTTAAATATATACCCCTATGTCAGTAGAGGGTTGCAAACCAGACCAAGGACAGAACTGACATGGTCAGACATGCTGCATCCATGTCAGACTACAAAGCAGATATGAGTGGCATCCCACAAGGCTTGGTCCTGGGACCCCCCGTTCTGTATATATGTCCCATAGGTATAGGCCAACATGGAAGGACTGTGACTGAACATGTATGCAGAGGAGTACAAACAGCCCACCATATCCGATCCGCAGCTGACACAAGCAACCCACAAAAGGGCCACCTACAAACAGACAACTGGAGCCATAGCCATGTCAGCAAGCTAATTGCAGAACTGTGTATAGACAACCACCGTGGATATACAGTAAGTGCCCACAAATTACCACACAGGTGTTAACCCATTACGTACCTAACATGTAATGAGAGACCTAGGGACACAAGGTGATAGATATCCTGCACTGGACAAACATGTGGCTGTAGTGTTCGCAGAAACATACCATATACCCACCCAATCATGAAGGTTGTCAGATGTAGATAAGGGGAGGTCACTGTGGCTCTGCAGTCATCCTTCATCAGCATCACAATTGACTACAATAGCCCCTGTGGGATATACCTCAGCAGACACCTCCATCAACTGTAAAGTCCACAACAGTACCCCACCAGGAGTAGCAAAGAGCATGAACAGATGCCTTGTGTTGCCTGAGTAAACAAACTGCAGCTCCACACACTGCCATATTGCCCAGCCAGAGGCAAGCTGTGCCTGATGTATGAAGCCATGTCCAAGCTGGAATCAATGAACATGCTGCACCTTGTACAATCTGAATGGCAGTGAGCTATGCACATGAGAGACCTGAACCCCAGCACTGACATACATAGGACAAGCTGTACAGAATGATCCATAACACAGAAGGCACCCCCTCTCTTGAGTAAACTCCCGGCACAGGTTAGCCAGAGAGTCACCTATTGACACCCCTCAAGAGGAATCCCGATGAGTGGATGGGAGATGGTAGGTTAACCCTGGGTATCACTGTTATGTCAGAGGTAGACTGAGGCACAGTATACTAACCATGACATATGTCATGGCAAACTCCAGTTACAATGTGTGTCGAAGGACAAACACACCCTGTGACTAGCATCAGAAATGGCCTAGGGAACATCGCTAGTGTTTGCCAATGTCCACCTATGTTGTGGAGTACACTACCAATGTTGGACGAGCCTGGTGTAGGTAGTCCGTATCTGAACATAATGCAACATGGTCATATGTGCACAACTGCCCCTACACAGTCTGTTGTGCTCACTATGAAGATGTCAAGCAGTGATAGGACTAAAGCCCAGGATACTGTCCACCACAGTGAAAGTACTGAACCAGTACACTATACGGTACTACAGTGTTAGGTCATTATGAAAGTATGTTGACAACTGTCTGCAAAGTATCCCATGCAATCCCTGCAGGCACAGTATAATCCCTGTTGTGGCAGTCACGAAGCAGTTGGCCAGTTAGTACACAACATGACACCCAACACACAACCATAAACGTGAGATATTGTTGAAGTCCACACACACCCAAATATGTGGTGGACTTCAGAGTGCAACATATGGAAAGCTCACACTGGGCATGCTCGCACACTTTGATAAATGAGGCATATGTCAGACAACATGCCATGGAAAGGCTGAACTGGGCATGCTCACACACTTAGGCCATATCTCCGTTTAGCAGTTGGCCACACATATCTGGTATTTGTACGTGTCATTCCAGGAACCAACCACAACACAGCAATCTGCCCAGTGCACACAGTAAATGACTACAGAGACATAAGTGATATAGTGGATCGCCGTCATATGCAAACATCTTCCACAGATACACAAGTTGTTCATAGGAACAGGGAATGCTATGGCAATAAAGACCTGCAAACAGTAGAACAGCACAACAAATATTGTGCATCTGACAATTGAACATATGGGTATAGAGGTCAATACTAGGCTTGTTGCCCTAGAGAATGACAGCTTAGCCAGTGTGTGCTTGGCATCTGCATCCCCAGTACAGTAGGCTACTGTGCCACTGTAAAGTAGGTCACATAAGACAACGTGTGAGGCTAGTGAGCTGTGCCTCTGTCAAGCAGGGGCACAGTGGAGATCCCAGGGTTTGAATGTGCTAAGCCACAGCCATGTTGTTGGTGTGTGCTGGAAGAGGGTTGCTGAGAACCTCTAACAGTAAGTGGCCGTCAATAAAAGACTGAGGGGAGCCCTATCTGCATTGTCTGGACAATTCCACTGTCAACACTGTGTTGTGATGATTATATGGGAATGAAGTGTCGTGCCGGAACGTTTCACAGATGTCCTCCCTCTGTGGGCTACAGCTCTGCAATGTATTAGCTCACTCTGTCTGTTGGACGGCTCATATATGGCTGGTGTACACCTGACAGGTGTCTTGTTGTGGAGCAGTCATGGGTATATGTGGGATAGCATGATCAATGCAAACCTTACACATGCTCATAGAATGCAATTGTCAAGGATTATGCTGAGTGGCCAGTATAGTCCCCCAGCATGGGTCCTTTGAAGTCGTCCACCCCAGTCTTCACAAGTGTAGAGTCTGCTTGTGCTAAATACAGTTTGTGTGCAGTGACAACCTTGCCTGGGGGTGGGGATGGGATATGGATGTCCAGAGAAAGGTGGGTATGGACAGATATCAACAATGGTGGTCTACCTCTGGTGTGGAACAGTGAGTACCCATGTTGCAGATGGACAGGTGCAATATGTATTCCCCCATGTGGCTGTGGTGTGTGGTTCTGCCATAGCACATGGACCCACAAATTGTAGTGGCTGTAGGGGAAAGTGGTAGAGGCCTGAGTAGTTCTCATACACAATATGCCTGTACCTGATGTTAACAACTGGAATGGTGTATGTGAACACCTGCATATCCCGGCACTGTTCCCAGGGAAGCTAAGTGTGTGTCCTGGATGTGGGAGTGGTGTTCTGGACTGGTTGTGTTGTGTGTTACAGGTCCTGTGGTCACGAAGCATGGTATAGAACATAACCTGCCAGTGCGATGTGCATATCTGACCCTGACGTAGGTGGCTGCAAATGCATATATATGCTATCCCCCACCAGACAGGTAGTACTAGATGTACATACCTCTGTAGAAATAAAGATGTCAGCACCCTATAAATACTGCAGGTGCAGACCAGATGCCCAGTAATTTGGTTAGCGCTCTGCTAATGCGTCTCCCTCAAGTGTCATAATATAGGTAGGTAGGAGTTCGAACCATGCAATTGCTCAGTGTGTGTGTGTGTGTGTGTGTGTGTGTGTGTGTGTGTGTGTGTGTGTGTGTGTGTGTGTGTGGGTGGGTGAGCGGGGTTGATGTGTGTGCAAGTCTGTGTGAGGAAGATGTCCCTTTTGGCAACTGTGAAAGCACTCTATAGGATGCACATTCACCTATCTAAGCACAGATGATGTCAGCACCCTATAAGTACAGCAGGAGAAGGGAAACTTCCCAGTAATTCGAATAGCCCACTCTGCAAATGCGTCTGTCATGAGTGTCATAACATAGTTAGGTAGGGGTTTGAATCCTGCAACTGCCCAGTGTGTGTGGAGGGGGGTTAGTGTGTGTGCAAGTCTGTGTGAGGGAGATCTCCCTTTTGGCAACTGTGAAAGCACTCTACAGGATGCACATTCCCCTATCTAAGCACGGATGATGTCAGCACCCTATAAGTACAGCAGGAGAAGGGAAACCTTCCAGTAATTCGAATAACGCGCTCTGCTAATGTGTCTGTCACGAGTGTCATAACATAGTTAGGTAGGGGTTTGAATCCTGCAACTGCCCAGTGTGTGTGGAGGGGATTTAGTGTGTGTGCAAGTCTGTGTGAGGGAGATGTCCCTTTTGGCAACTGTGAAAGCACTCTACAGGATGCACATTCCCCTATCTAAGCACGGATGATGTCAGCACCCTATAAGTACAGCGGAGAAGGGAAACTTCTCAGTAATTCGAATAGCGCACTCTGCTAATGCATCTCTCTCAAGTGTTATAACATAGTTAGGTAGGAGTTTGAAACCTGCAAATGGCAAGTGTGTGCATTTGGATGTGGGGAGTTTGTGTGTGTGCAATTCTGTATGAAAGACATGTGCTTTTTTGCAATCAGGAGATCACACTACATGATGCACATTACCCTTTCCAAACACTGATGATGTCAGCACCCTATACATACAGCTGGAGAAGAGACACCTTCCCAGTAATCCGAATAGCGCACTCTGCTAAAGCGTCTCTCTCAAGTGTCATAACATAGTTAGGTAGGGGTTTGAAACCTGCAAGTGTGTGTGTGTTTGGATGTGGGGAGTTTGTGTGTGTGTAATTCTGTATGAAAAACATGTTAGTTTTGGCAATCAGGAGATCACACTACATGATGCACATTACCCTTTCCAAACACTGATGATGTCAGCACCCTATAAGTACAGCTGGAGAAGAGACACCTCCCAGTAATCCAAATTGCGCACTCTGCTAAAGCGTCTCTCTCAAGTGTCATAACATAGTTAGGTAGGGGTTTGAAATCTGCAAATGGCAAGTGTGTTTGGATGTGGGGAGTTTGTGTGTGTGCAATTCTGTATGAAAAACATGTTAGTTTTGGCAATCAGGAGATCACACTACATGATGCATATTACCCTTTCCAAACACTGATGATGTCAGCACCCTATAAGTACAGCCAGAGAAGAGGAACCTCCTAGTAATCCGAATAGTGTACTTTGCTAATGCGTCTCTCTCACGTGTCGTGACGTAGTTAGGTAGTGGTATGAATCCTGCAAATGGCAAGTGTGTGGGGGTAGTAGGGTGTGTGTAAATGCAAGTGTGAGAGAACAGATCCTTTTGGTAAATACTACAATACACCAGATGCTGCATATTCCCCCAGTAAACACAGGGGATGTCACCACACTATCAGCACAGCCAAACAGGGCTAGTTGGCCAGTAATGCCAATAGTGCGCTCTGCTACTGGGTCTATTACCATTGTCAGAGTACAGATAGGTATGTTTAGGTAACCCACAACTGCCACGTGTGGTTGTGTCACACATTATGACCTTGTGTGGGTATTTGTTCATAACAATGCATGCCATTGCCTAAAGCAGCAATGGCAATGCACACATGATGTATGTGTGTGACACATACACATAAATACCTGTGACCTGCAGTAGTTACCATGTCTGGCACGTGCCTCGAGTGGATAAATGGTATTTGCAATGCATAACAATATGACTGTGTCTTACTGTGCAGGGGCCGCACGCGGTATGTGTCTGTACAGTGTGGGTGTATATGGTAAAATACCTACAGCAGGGGATACACATCTGGTCTGGGCCATATAGTCTACATGTAGTCGATGTACAGGTGCTGCATGTTCCCACCTGTTGTGGGAGTGGTAACATGTTATTCCACTGCAATTCAGTGACCACATGCTGGGAACCCTTCAACTAGTGTGTTGTAGCTACAGTAATGCTCATGCACAATGTTTGGCTGGATGCGGTCCAGCCATATAAAGACAGTTCTTGAGACTGTCATATTGCCAGTGTTGTTATGGAGGATAGGTGGGTTTCCTGTGTATGGGAGGGTTGTGTGTGCCAGGCTATGAACCAGACGTCAGTCCGACACATTGTTAGCTGCACATGAATAGGTCCTGATACTTTGTGCTGTGCCAACAACCTGGAGGTGTGTGTATCTGTGGTGCCTTGGGATACCACCTCCCTGTCCATATGTGTTACATGTGGAGGGGACGACAGGCATGGTATGAGGTATAACCTGACAGTGATGGGTTGCACCTGTGAGCCATGAATCAGGACTCTGGTACTGCACAGACATTGCAGTTCACCGTGCTGAGGACAGTGTCCAGTGCATGCATCTTGTGGTGTACACTGCTGGTGTTGTGTAGCATCACTGTTAGTGTCCTATCCTGTGTGATACCCACGGAGGTGGCTATGTAATCCGTGTCCTGCAGCATAAGGCAGTATGTGTGTATCAAGGGGCTTCGCCAATATACATTGGCCCATGGGTGTCACGTGCAAGCTGCCCCTCGCAAATCATTGTGGCTTCCCTAGCAGGTAAGCACACGTTGACAGCCAGTGGATACCCAATGAATGACATTGGAGATTGAGCAGAATGTAGACATAGAACACCCTTCCTACATATAGTGGTAGCATACCTGGTGAGGGTATGATGGCAACCAAGATCTGGCTCATACTGGCCCGTGCCACATGCTGAGAGATCCCTTCTATGTTCCCTATCATGTAGTCCAGGGAGGTATGTCTCAGGTCATCCATAGTGGCATGGTCAATGACTGAGTCATATGTGTCCATGCCTCTGACTGACCTGTATGCATGTCTTTTGTGGTGGACCATAGTGCCCCACAGGCATATCACTGTGACCTTCACCATGTACAGCCTGTTGAGCGGGACCCCACTGCAGCGGCCAAGAGAGGTACCTGACACATCTGTAGCAGGTGCGTTGTGTAGCCCTACAGGCTGTGAGTGTGTGGCACATGGGATGTGTGTGCCATGTGTGGCATGTGCTCTGTTCTGACATAACGTATGCCTGTGTGCCAGCTGCGGAGGTGTGTGATGCTCAGGCAGGATGCTATAGACAACTGTGGATGTTTGGTATGTCAGACAATCATACTATCTGCATATTGCAGACTGAGAGCAACATATCCAGATTTTGGGATACACATTCCAGCTGCAGCAACACTTTGAACAGATTTCGCTGTTTGGTTTTGCTTCTCACATTCATTTCATTCTGTACTGACTGCAGTATACTTTATTCAGGGGTTATTACTACTTTATTGGTGGATTCATAACTCTTTCTCACACTCTCTCACTTGTTTTCATTTTACTATTCAGGATGGTACTTACTTCTAGGCTTTATTGACATGTTTTACTTGTAGTTATTACAATCCTTTCCAGCAGTCTCACTTCTGTCATGTTTCAGTATTTCAACAGGGGTATATTTCACACATGTGATTTGCTCATCTTCTGCAGCTGTACTTTTCAGCCTGCTGCAGGTTGTGTACTATTATATTACAGGTGGGGCATCTTTATTTCAGACTTTATTTCAGACATTTTCATTTTTCTGTTTGGATTACAGACTGCAACACACTTTTGTAATCAAGCAATACTTGCAAACACTCTTACACTGTTACTTGCACATTCTATTACTTAGTGACTACACTGCACTCTTTTGCTAACTGTCATACTTTTATATTTCTTTACAGTTACTGGGAGAGGATTACTGACCTACCTGGGGGCGCAACCGCACCAGCCTATCGCCATAGGCCCTGCGGTTCGCAGAACGGACACTTGCAGCTGTAATATAAATGAAGTAATATTGGAATACACATCTCCATAATATCAGCTAGTTTAATTTCTTACATACATAATTGAATGTAACTTACTCAGTAGTGGGGCGTTAGGCATTTGCCGGGCCTCCTGGATCCAAAGGTTCAATTGGTCCTGCTTGCGTCTCTTCAGGTCCGCATGGTGGTGACGAACCTGCTCACCAGTCCTTGGAATCCCTGTGGCACTGGTGAGATCATGAGCCAACCGGTCCCACGCCTCAGCCCTATATGCTCCCAACAGGACCTGGCCCTGCATGAGTTGGGCTTCATTATTGTGGACTAGGAGCCAGACCATGTATCTGGACTCCTCAATGCCCCACCTCTGTGCTCGAAAGCAACTACCCTCACCTACTCCTGACATTCTGGCCGCAAGTCGGTTCTACAATCGTTTATGCTGTGTATTCCCGCCTATGGGGCTTATATATGCCGTTTTTCCCGCACATATCTGTGATTGGCCATTTTGGAATTGTATCAACTTCACAAAACCTGCTTTGTCATGCTCCACTTTGTATTCATTCCTATATATTTGCTATTACTGAATTTATAGGTACTGCTGTCATGGCTTAGTGGTTCAGTACCTTGACTATGGTGCATAGTATCCTGGGTTCGAACCTGGCCACTGCTTTTTATTTTTTATGGCTGTCTAGACAGGCTAGGGGGTGTGTCTGTGTAAAGGCAGTTTTGTTACAGCTTGCTCAACGTTGCCCGTCGGTTAGCTTGTTGGGGTGGTGCGCAGCTCTGCGCAAACGGGTTACGCTGGTTTACGCGTCATTTGGCTGTCAGCACGCATATTACGCTCAGCTCAGCTAGGGGCACACAGTTTCAGCGTGTTAAACCACTGCTCACCTACGGGCACTCATTTTGCACCTGTTGAAACACTGCTCACCTACGGGCACTCATTTTGCACCTGTTAAACCACTGCTCACCTTTGGGCACTCATTTTACATCTGTTAAACCACTGCTCACCTACGGGTAGATGCACTCACCTTGTTAAACTGTAGGTCAGCTATAGGCACATCTGGCATTTTTTATTATTTTGTTATCTCACATTTCTTCAAAATAAATGGACTATTTCATTACATTTTACATGAACTATGATTTTATATGTGTACATGTTTGTCAGGGACTTGTTTCGTGCTTATTTTACTAAAAATAAAAATTGGTGTTGTGGGGGCTCGAACCATGAATGCCTGCTCTTCAGCCGACGTCTCTACCACTACGCTATTGCTTCTTGTTTTACTTTGCATATTTAGTTCTTATATCCTTTTCCACTGATTGCTAACTGTGGCTAAGCTACGGGCACTCACGGGCAAACATCTTTACGATTTAAAAAAAAATATATGACATGTTCATTTATATATTTTATGTTCATAGTCTGTGGGGGCATGTGTTGTGTTTATTCACATTTCCATGGCCTCTGTCGTGGGTGTTTACTTTGGGCAATTTTACTCTTCTGGGGGCGTGTCCGCTTGCAGGGCTTGGCCTACGGACATGCCCCCTACTGTCTTCCATGGACCGTGTTAGCCTTCGGTGTGATTCAGCATGCCCTCATGCATATGCATGACATGCTGACGTCACACCGTTTAACTGCAGCCTCCGTGTAAGCCATGTATCTCTTACACGGAGGCTTCGTGAATCCTGCCCAAAGAAAATGATTCTGATTTTAATAGTATAAAGACTGTGCAGTCAGCTTGTAGTGTTGCCTTCTTATGAATAAAAGATTTGGAGAGATGAAGAAATATCATGCTCATTCACAAACTGAAAACAGTGGAAAACAAGGGTGATATGGTACCTTTTACTGGCTCAGTATCTCAAGTTTTTTAGACTAACTGAATCCTTTCTTCATGTTTAGTCCAAATGGTTAAGTAGTTGTAAAACCTTGATTGGCTCAAACCAAGTATTGTATCACCTTTGTGTTTAGACCCAGAAACACAAAGCATTGTATATACTCACCCACAATTCCAGTTATTCACTTAGAAACCTCAAATAAACAACAGCTTTACTTAAGAAAATTTTCACTGTAGTTCCTTGTTCAGTCAATTGGTGTAAATGGTTGGAAATGTCAAAGTGAGCATAGTTTCATTTTATGTAATAATTTTTGCCGTGTGTGTGTGTGTGTGTGTGTGTGTGTGTGTGTGTGTGTGTGTGTGTGTGTGTGTGTGTGTGAGTGTGTATGTATGTGTGTTGGAGCATGCATGCTGGTGTATGAGCCAGTGTTTCACTCAGAGTGGGGAGGGTTTCTTTTTAGATGTGTGAAGGGGTGCCTTTATTAACATGATGCATGGGCTGCTATGAAGAATAGTAGCTTGGTTAGGACTAAAAGTGCAGTGTTTGATTCAGAGACATGGTAATGAGCTGCTAATTAGGTCTTTTGTATTGTCATTATACCATGTTTCTGTATCAGAATTTCTCTCTGATGTGCTAATTGACCAAACCATGTTGGGCAATTACTCTGGATGAAGAGAAATTTTCTTAATCCTGGGGTATATATTTTTGGTAGGTTTTCCTTGTGTGACTCTGAAGAGAACTGCAAATTACACTTTTGTTTCAACTGACTGTTTTACAATTGTTGTAGTTTGCCACTTAAAGAAGACTATTCTAGCCTAAATTTGACCAAATCTGTAAGTGATAATCTCTCTGCATTATTTCAGAATATTCTTATAAAATGTTCAGGACAAGATACCCGTGTTGTCAGCCATATACTGCATATTGCATTACTTAATAACAATTAGGGAAACAGGCATCAGTATCTCAAATATATTCATGTCTACAGAACAAATAAAATATGCATATTATAGTTTAAGATTTAAAAAGACATAAACTTTTTTTTTCTCTGAAAAGAATATTGTTATTGGTTCCCGTTTCACCTAAACATACTAAGAATATGACTTGGATATGTATGAAGTTTAGCAGTCTTAAAAAAATATAAACTATATGTTTTTTTTTTTATTGAATACCAAAAATGTTTTCAACTTTTGTCTGTCCAAGCAGAATGTGTCTGATTTCTGGAAGATGACTTTACCACATACCATGGCAGCTGTCATCCTTTTAGCCTCAGCATCATCTATATAGTTATGGAATATGTTTTGGTTAACTTCATAAAAAGCACCATTTTTGCAACGGACAATCCCTCAACCTTAATGTATCTGTCCAGAGACATGCAACAACTAGGATACCCACAGATGTACCTTACTAAAAGGATACAAGGCATAAAAATATGTCCAGCATGGACTGACTCAAAGCCCTGTCACTATACTCTCTGTCCTACAGACTGTTAAGAGGTGATCTTTGTCTGGCATACAAGGCATCTGACCCAAAAAAATATAGATCTGCTGTACATCAGGAAGTCAAATGGCATTAGAAATGCTCAGTTTAGTGTTCTAAACCTCTTCTGTAGCATTAACATAGCAATTTGGAAGGACAGGTATATCTCATAAAGTGGGTGCCTATTAGTTGATCGTGTTTTCAGAAACTCGAAATTCATATGGTCGAGACTATACGATTGAGTTTTTGAAAACTCAAAGGTTTTGAATGGAGATCTTGGTAGAGTGAGGATTGGGAAATTTACCCTTTCCCTTACATATATAATATGCAGGGGGTGTGAGGTGTAGGGTGGCTTGCCCCTCTGAAAAATGTGAAAAAGGGTATATTTTTGTGGGGATTTCTGATGATTGAGATTTCAGAAAATTGATCATATGGTCTCAACCATATGAATTTTGAGTTTCTGAAAACTCGATCATCTGACATAGATCCCTCACAAAGGATACTGCTGCTATGGAACAGACTCCCTATCCACATTAAACAAAACTCATTCCTGTCCATATTCAAATACAACTTGGAACTATGGATGGGAAACGTACAATTTACCCCATGACTGTCCCCTGTACTACTAATTGCAGAGGCATCTCCTGAATGCTTTATCCTATGCATGTGTTCCCTCAAGTTATCTATAGTATGTTATCAGTTATTCTCACTAGGGATAATACATAATTATTGACCATGGGATGGGTAAGGCTAATGTAACACCCAATGAGAAAGGCTAATTCAAGCACCAAAAGGGAAAGTGGCTGGGCTTAAAATGGGGGGTAAGGGCAGTTAGTCTAGTACTTACCTATGAATCTAATCAGTTTGACTTTGTGGAAGGAAGAGCTAATCTACTTAATCTGGTTGCGTAGCAAATACCATCAACAAAGGTTATTTCTGTCCATAATTCTATAATTCTACATTCTGGCATTATCTACAGACTCACTAGTCTAACCATAAACCCCACATGTCACCCACTGAGTTGCAGTTTGACTCTCAAATGAAATATGCCCACAGTAGCACTTGGTGTTAATTTTAATGTAAAAGGCACATCAGCAGTGGTGCCCCTCAAGGCTTTATCTCCCCTTCTTCAGTATCTGCTTCTCTGATGTGAAAGCAGATATCAAAAGTTTATGATTAAACAAGTTTGCTGATGACTGCAGACTGGGAGTTATAATTCACTTCCCCATAGACACTTATATACTCCATGAGGGCAGAAACCATCACTTAATGGCCCACCATAGTCTTAAGGCTAATGATAAAATGTGTAGTTACTTTGTGATGAAGTCTATTTTACTGGTTGCCTCATAAATGGAATCCTGCATAAGACTGTCACTGTACTTAGGGATATTTGTATATTTGACAACACTGAACTAGTCTTTACTCATCATGTATTAGTTATATTTAAGACATTCTGCTACCTTGCCAGGTTATTTACCAGATGTATATCTTCCAGATCTAAGGTTTTTATATTCCCTCTGCTATTCTTTCCTCTTTAGGCCAATCACAGAGTATAACCCACTGTTTGGAATGTCTCTTCAAAGACTTTGACAATATAACAGTGCCGACTTTTTTCTAACTAAAAAAAGAAAATCAAGGTCAGTGTTCATTTAGCTACTTGGATAGAGCATCCCCCATACTCACTTTTGTCTGTCTCATACCAGCTCCTGTGCAGTGATCTTTGCCTTACCTTCAAAGTTATGAAATATCCTGTCATACTAGATCTTCACCTCAGGAATGCTGATGATATTTATAACCCTGCAACAAAGACCTCAACCTTAATCTCAACATATGCAAGACTTCTTGGAGAGCGAGGTTCCTCACCAGAGTAATCTCATATATATCTCTAAGAAGCTTTGCTTGCATGTCAAACAATTTCACACATTGGCCTCCTTCAGGTTCTGCCTTGATAATAGGCTGCATAACTTGGTTCTATATGATCACCTAGTCCACTCTACCTAGTAAGAACCTATGGACCTAAGAAAAATCAGAGCAGTGCAAGTACTATAGGACCATATTGCTGGAATTGAAAATTTTAGCAAATTTCACAGAACATTATGTCATGATTGTCAGCTACATGATGCACTTCAATAGTGATTCCAATTTAAAGACATATACACAACTTTATGTAGTGCAGTTTACTGCATAATGTCTAAATTCAAAGGGGCACTCATAAATTCAATGGTAAAAAAAATCTGTTTGGGAAAATTGAGTTTGACTTGTGATGCACTGACAATGCAGAGAACATTTATGTGTTGCATATCTCAGAGTGAGCAAACATCATAGATATTCCTCTAATGAAAACTGAATGGTAGTAAAAACAGCTATGCAACTCTATGTGGTGACCAGGTCTGACACTGATGGAATATGAATCCAAAGACTGCCACCAATATATGACACCTGTACTGGCACTGGAGGGGTTTGGAATGCCACCACTTTCAACCAAATGTCACATTGGATATGTGAAGGACAGTAACTATAGTCCTTGGATCTGCTCCACTTCCTCAAGTAGACCTGCTGGCTAGCAGGCCACCAGGGGGTAGTATTTAAAGTCATACCATTGATACCCAATATTTAAAGTAAAATAGTTCACACTGTAGAATAGTGTGTATGTGCACTGTAACCTTTATGAAGTGTTTCAAGGTCTGCACATGCATATAAATAGCAAGCACGTGCTAGTTTCAGTGCCATTTTGAGCATGTATGAGTGTAGTACTAGTTTGTTTATAAGTTTATCTAAGTTAAAGTTATTAAGCTTCAATCCTGTTGTGTTTGTACATAATAAAGCTGCTTGAACAGAACCCACAAAGACTCATCTATTTTATCCCGACTAGACGGGCAACGTGGTGTCAGAACTGATATTCCAGAGATTGCTTTTTATATCTACGAGGTGCAGAGTTAACAGTGAAGGTAAACTAAGAGAAACGAGCATAAAAAGGGCCAGAAAAGAACCAAAGGTAATAAAAGCTTCCATGAACGATTTATTTTATATATATATAAAAAAAGATAAAACAGAGCATTACAAGGGCACAAACTGCATTATTAAACAAGCGAGTGGCACAAAATATTCATTAATTAAACAAAATGTTTAAAATTAAGATAATTGATAAAACAATTATCAGAATGGCACATAAGGGGTTCAGAAATACCTCGGAATTGCAAAACGAGCATGCTTAAAGCAAAACGGGCATGTTTAGAGTAAAACAAACGCAAGAAAAGTATAATGGGCATGAAAAAAGATTAAACGAGCAAAACTAATATAATAAGGACAAAAAGGGCACATTAAGCATGAATAAAGCAAGGCGACCGCATGTTTTTTGCAAAGTACAGCGTTTTGGCATAACTACTATTTTGCATTGTATTCAGGGCATAACTAGAGTTATTTGAAGTATCTCAAAGTGTGAAAGAGTGCTTACAGTGTGTGCTTATTACTGCATATTTATTCTGAGGAGATTGTGTGCAAAGTGCACCTATTTTGTGAAGTACAGTCAAAATACAGCCATTTCAAAAAGTTTCTTGTGCTGGGTGTGTAAGTTTTTCTTGCACTGTGAAGAGTTATATAGCAAAGTAAGCCATTTTGGGAAAGTTTCAGTGTGCTGTGTACTGTTTATTTGCAAAGTGCAAATACTTTGAAATGTTTCTTACTCTGAGTTCATTTGCACAGTGCAGTTATTTTGAAATGTTTCTTACAATGATAATAAATGACTTTTAAAGTACAATGATTTTAAGAGTATTACAGTGCCTGAAAGACTTATTTTGCATAATTCAGTTATTCAGAGGCTTGTTGTGCTACTGGGCATAGTTACAAATATTGCCATACATTTCTGGCATGTGTCTGTGTGTGTGTGTGTGTGTGTGTGTGTGTGTGTGTGTGTGTGTGTGTGTGTGTGTGTGTGTGTTCATGCATACTTGCAAAAGCCTTCACTGGTATGTGTTAATATGGCAGATGGATTTCGAAAACCGTTACCATTGGTGTTTGATCAGAATATTGCAGAGAACTGAAGAATATTTGAGAAAGAGTATGATATTTTTATACAGGCAGCTTATTCTGATAAAGATGCATGCACCAGGTCATTAATTTTGCTAAACCTAGCTGGGTCAGAGGCCATTGAAAGAGAGCATTCATTTGTTTATGTACCAGCAGTGTATAAGGGAGAAGGTGAAAACCATCATATTGTTGTACAGGCTAAATCAAGGGAAGACCCCGAGTGTTTAAAATGCATATTCTGGGAAATGTGTAACCCCCAGACAAATATTACATTAGCGAGGCATTTGTTTTACACAGGAGATCAAAAACCATGGGAAACTTTTGCAGCTTATATAACTGACTTAAGAAACAAAGCTAAAATGTGTTGGTTTGGTGATTTAAAAGATGAGATGATAAAGAACAGGCTTGTGCATGGTATTAATAGTGCTGCAGTGAGAAAGATTTTGCTTCGTGACAGTGATTTAATGCTAAGCAAAGCTATTGAGATCTGTTAGATTCATGAAGTTACAGAAAGGCACATAAGTATGCTTGCAAGTGATAATAGCATGGTTTCAGCAGGCTCCAGAGTAAATGTAGACATCATTTAACACATGGCTAGCAAATGCAGGCCTAAGAACATGGCAGCTACAGTCCCTACAGGTTTTACTGGGAGGTCCCATAGTTTTTCAGCAAGTTCTAAGACAAGGACATGCTCAGTTCAGTACAAGGGTGAGTCAGCAAAACCCAGATCCAGCTTTATTGTTAACTGTGGGAATTGTGGTGCCAATCCTGAGTCTAAAAGAGAAAAATGCTTAGCATTTGGTCAGCAATCCCACAAGTGTAAAAAATTGAGCCAATTTCAAAAGTTTTGCAAATCAAGTAAACCTCACATAGTTATAAAGAAGAGTCACTTAAAAAGCCAAATTGATCATATAGAGAGCTGCAATTCTACTCTGTAAGTAGATGGTGTACCAGTAATTGATGAACAGGTTGGTGTAGTGAAATTATTGGCAAAGAATGAAGTGTTTTGTACTATCCAGACCAATGATAAACCACCAAGCTTAAAGTAGACACTGGCTTAAAGTGTAATGTTATGTCAGCACATGCATTTGATAAGGTGAGAACTAATGAACAATTCAGTGTGGCTAGTTGTGCAAAACTTGTTGCTTATGGAGGTGAAGAAATTCAGACCAAAGGCACTGTAGTGCTTTCATGTTATTTGGCTAGGAACTGTTACAACTTGTTATTCTATGTAGTCTGAAGACCTGTGCAGTAATTGTTGGGTCTCAGAGACAGTTTGAAAATGAATTTGCTTTCTTTTACCAAAGAAGTTCATCATATAAGCACATATCCTAGTTCCAGTTTTACTGAAGCTATTTTCTCAGAGTATGATGATGTTTTTGATGAGAAGTTGGGCAAACTTCCAGTTGTGCATTCTATGAAGTTAGACCCAGAGGTTAGTCCAGTGGTTAGACCAGCAAGAAAAGTTCAGATAGCTATGCAGAATAAAGTTAAAGCTCAGTTGGATAAAATGGTGCAGCAAGGTGTAATTTCTCCAGTTACAGAACCAACTGAATGGGTGCTGTCCATGGTAGGAGCCCACAAAAATGGCTCAGATGAAATCAGAATATGTATTGACTCAAGAGATTTGAACAAAGCATTAAAGAGACTGCATCATCCAATCCTTACAGTTGAGGAAATTGCAGCCGTAATACCAAATGCCACTGTTTTTTTCTGTCTTAGATGCAAAAAGTTTAATTTTGGCAAGTGATGCTTGATCGCAAATCCTCATTACTGACTACTTTCAGTTCCCTGTTTGGCAGATACAGATTCCTCAGGATGCCATTTGGAATAAATTCTGCAAGTGAAGTCATTCAGCATGCAATGGAGCAAATTTTTTCAGGTTACTCTTGTGCCATAATAGTAGATGATTTAGTGTGATGACGGGTCTGGTCGCAAGCCAGTGCTAGTAAATACATGACCTACATACTGTATGTAACTTCTGGTAGTCTGAATGTGCATTTCAGAGGATTGAGCATTAAGTTCACGTCACGTGCTCTATCTAGAACTTTCTTAAGGTTTCTGTCACACCCTGCTTCACTATTGCCTCCAACTAACAAATCATCTACCCTTTGCTTAGAATACTTTCCTGCTGACCTGAACACAAGAGGACTCTTAAGCTGAATAAAAAATTAATTTGCTTGGAATACCTCCTTGCTGAATTAAATGCTAGAGGAAGCTTGATGCATAAAAAATGAATATCGACCACAATGAAATGAGAAAAGTTCATATCTCAAAGATTCTTATGGTTATGGAGTAAACTTTTTCTCAATCAAACTCAGCCCATCAGGTCATACCTTTTTTGGGATCCAAAGTATCCTGAAGCTCCCTGATGGACAGCAGACCTTGAACGTATTCTCCAAAGCTATGCATGTATAAATATATGAGCCTTTAAGGATTTCAGTGCAACTCAGTTCTATTTGTTTGCCCTTTTCAGCAAAAGGAGTTTAGGCCATGGCATGCATGCAGAATTGTATATGATTTTTACTTCTGACATAATGAAAGTTTTACTACAAATGGATTGAGCTGCATTGTGCATCCTGCAGAAGTCATATATCCATGCCTAATGGAACCCAGATATAATGTAAAATGCTAGACTGTGAAAGTGAAATTTCTTTGAAATCCTGCATTTAATGTCTATGTATGAGCAACCATTGTCAGTCCTGTTTTGAGAGTTATTAATATAAGATTTAAAAAATTATCCTTGGACAGTAAGTTATAAAATAAATCTGACTGCCATGATACACTGTGAGATTTCATTTAAGCTGCATGCTTAATATGAGCACACCATCTTGCCTTTCCCTACCTTTTCTGTATTTACCAACATATGAATTTTTAAACACTACATTGGGGAAGACATGCTGTATGTGCCTTATTTCTCTGAAAATAAAATACATATACAGATGTCACCATTTGTTCATGTATTCAGAGGAGGTCAAATTTAAAAGTAATGTTTTACCATACTGTTCGAGGTGTGGTACTCTCTAAAATATATGCTGACATGCAGGGAAACATTGAGGTGATGACAGCAGTAACATTTTCTAAATCCTCCATGTGCACTATTTCTTTCTCTACTCCTGATGGCACTCTTGAGAGGCTTTCCTAGAGCAAACCATACACAATTTTGTTGAGTTGTTTTTCATAGTCTAGTTATAACAGATGGGAAATGTCCGCCCCGAAATTGAATATCAGTATTATTACTGGACAGAGAGCTTTGTTCAACATTATACCTTTCTTGAATCTCATACACAAACTAATCACATATTTATGATGTCTGCATAATGGAGTTGTCCACATCTATGATTGTTGGATGGAAGATAGCTTTTTCCTATTATTTATTTGTCTTTCAAGTATATTCGTTAAGGACAGTGGTTGTAGTGCATGTTTTCAGGGCATTTTAGCTTCTTACTTTTTGTAACTAGTCTGATGTTTTATAAACTGAATGAAAATACTAAATAATAACTCGAGGAAAATAACATATTTATTACCTCACTGTCACAGACACAAATTTAATTTCTGCTAATTGCTACTCAAGGTAGGATTTTACGAATTCTAACAATGAGGACATAGGTCCCAGGCTCACTACCACACACACAATTATCTGTAGTCTGCTGCTATGGAAAATTCAAGTCATGTTTTGTGCATATGATTTTTTTTTCACTTTGTGTAATTCCCTATATCAGAAAAAAAACACATTCTTTTCTTACTAATAAATAATACTCTATAATCATGTGGGTTACAAAAATGTCAGATGAGCACCACTGTCCAGTAACTCCTTATGACTTGAATAGCTGTCACAGAAACAGCATTTTATCTCATTACTCTCAGGTGGTGGTGGTGCTGCGGTAGCATTGTCGCCTCACAGCAAGACATTGTCCCATTCGATTCTCAGCTAGAGCGTCTTCTGTGGAGACATGCGTGAATGGGCGTACCTTCGTTGAAGGTTGTGCATTAGGGCCGGCAACTCAGCACGTAAAACTCAACTGCCAATCATTAGCGGACCAGAGTTCCACTGTGGCGACCCTACCCTAACCGGGAAAAGCTGAAAGACACAACAACTCTCATGTGGTTTACTTCCCAAGTGCATTTTTCCCAAGTTTGGAAATGCCTCTAGAATGAACACACACTCACAACTAAATAGAGCTGTCTATTGTATACCAGTTTTCACAAAACACTGCCTCTAAAGCACTTTTTATAGTCCCATCCCCAACAGCAGTCCGTAGATTCCTTTTGTGAGAGGAGCATAATCCTGATAATAGTTTGTTACAGTTTTGGGACTTGCTGTAGACACACACACACACACACACACACACACACACACACACACACACACACACACACACACACACACACACAGACAAAAATACAAATTGATAGGTGCAGAGCTAATTAGTTGTTTTTTGCCAGTTTTCTCAAAACACTGATATGAAGATGCTTATCACTCCTCCACTCCATCACTGAGAATGCATCATTTATTTCTACAGGAAGTGCAATTTTGATAATATGTTCCACATTTTGGATCTGCCTATGCAGAACGATATGTGCATGTGTCCACAAGTGCCCACATTCGCACACATGCACACACAAAATAAAGACAGACCTGATTGCCTGTAGTGTACCAGTCTTCGCACAACACTGTCACTAAAAGACTTATTACTGCACCATCCTGTCACTGAGAGTGCAGCCTCTGGATGTTCTTCATCTCACATTGCTGCAGTCCTTACACTTGGGTAGTCCGCTGTCCTCGGTCGGCCCGAATATCAAAGTATTAGGCTGACGTCGGTCAAGGCGCTTAAGACTGACATCAGGACGTCAGGGTACAAATGCGCATGACCGACGTCATATCCTCAGTCTTTTTTGCCGCATGGTCCGATGCAGAAGCAGCGTTGCAAGTGCCGTTCGGCGTTCTGAAATTTTTCGAATTCGGAGTTTCAGACCGAGTCAAAGTTGGCTAAGTACCCGTTGGGAATATTTTAGTTTTTCTTGCCTCAGTGGTTTACCGGATGTCAGAAAAAGTGAATAACTGTATTTCTTGTGGGAAGCAGATACCGCATAGAGATTATCATACTTTGTGTATTCCTTGTTTGGGGCCTGAGCACGACGTTGTTGGGTGTCGCTTTTGTGCTAGGTTCAATAAGCGCACTATTGCGAAGGTTAGATTGTGCCAGGTTGGTCTTGAGCGGTGCAATTATAATATGCCGTCGGATGCTCTGACGCCCGCTTCTTCGAAGAAGCGCAAAGACAAAGCAGCTAAACCCAGGCAAGAAGAGTCATCCGTACCGGACGCCGGTTCTTTAGAGGCGCCAGTGGAACCGGTGGTTCCGGAGGCTTCTCTGGAGTCCCAGGGGAGACTTTGATATTGCAGGATGTGGCCTCTCAGGAGGCAGGTCAGGCTGAAGGGGCTTCTCAGGTTACTGTACTCCCCTCCCTTCCTAGGGTGGTTAGGCCCTCTCCTTCTGTTTCCAAGGCTTCTCCCAGAGGCAGGCCAGGTTTAGCTTCTGTTGGTGTCACTCCTAGTTCAACAGGATCTGTGCCCAAGAAGCACATGCTTAAAATGGCAGAAGATTTAATTACTTTGATTAGAGGTTCTTTGCCCCTCCTGATAAGAGGCCTAGGGTGGAACCAGAGTTGGGGAGTTTTGAGCAGGCTTGGATGTTTCAGAGTCTTGGCTGAAGACTTGCAGGAGTACTCTCCTTATTCTGATTCTGATGCAGATGATTCGACTCCTTCTGCTTCTCCTCCAGAGGATTTTTCTTTTCAGAGACTCTTCATTCCATGAGGGAACATTTTAAGTGGGAAGGTCAGGACTTCTCTGATTCCAGGAAAAGGCTTAGGGAATTTTTGCTTTTACCCCAGCATAGGCCTTTGGCTATACCACCTGTTCTGGATGTTGTGGAAGATGTGTTTGCAGAGGCTTCACTTAATCCTGATTCTTTGCCTCCTGCTCCTGTTAAACCGGATAGGTATTACAGGGTGCCTGAGGCTCATAAATATCTTTATAAGAGTCCTAGGGCGGACCCAGAAACTGTTAGTCAGGGACCTAAGGGTGTCAAGGCCTCTGTTGTAAAAATCCGGTTCCTCCAGATAAAGAGGCCAGAGCTTTGGATAGATGGGGAAAGAAAGTCTATACTTCTTCCACCTTAGCTATGAGGGCTTTGAATTGCCAGTTTCACATGTTGAAATATCAAAACTATCTTCTTTCTCAATTGAAGTCTAAGGTAGATGCTCTGGCGGAAGGCATTGAGTGTAAAGAATTACAAGATTTGGTGCATGTCTCGAACAGGTGGGTAAGCATTCTTTGCAATGTGGTTTTGATGCTGTACAGGCCTCGTCTAGGGTGGCTGCCACTGGTTCAGTTCTTCGCAGGCACGCCTGGCTGAGGGATCAGAATTTATCTGACCATGTTAAGACAAGGATTTTGGATGCTCCTTTACAGTCTGATGTGTTGTTTGGTTCACCTGTGGAGTCAGTCTTGAAGAAAATGGAAGACAAGGCTAAGTCTATGCAGGCTGTTAAGGATTTTTTGCAAGTTCAGCCTCCGAAGTTTAGTAGGAACTGGCCTGCTAAGGGGTGGACGTATCCTTCTTATGATTCTCAGTCTAGGGGTAGATCTAGACGTGGTAGGGGCAGAGCTCAGAGTTCCTTCAGACCTAGAACTGGGAGTTCACCTGCACAGTCTTCGGGTGAGGGCAGGGGCCAGTCCTTTCGTAAACAGGCCCAATGACCTACCTTTTCAGCTGCCAGATCCTTCTTGCCTGGCAGCACCTTTGGGAGAAAGATTGGCACTCTTCAAGGAAAATTGGAGTTTGATTACTCAAGACAGATGGGTATTGGATATCATACACCAAGGTTACAAGTTTTATTTCCATACCTTGCCTCCTTTCAAAGGCATGCCAGACGTTCCTCCTCAGCAAAGACTAGAGGCTCACAAACAAATTTCTCTGCTACTTCAAATAGGGGCCATACAACCGGTCCCTCTACCAGAAGTGGGCCTAGGATTTTATTCTCGCCTGTTCCTAGTACCAAAGAAGGGGAACACGTGGAGACCAATTTTGGATTTATCTATCCTCAACACATATATGGACATTCCCAAGTTCAAAATGTTGACGTTACAACAGCTTTTGCCTCTGCTGGGCAAAGATCACTGGATGGTGACTCTGGATCTCAAGGAGGCTTACCTTCATGTTCCTATCAGGCTCAGTTGCAGGAAGTATCTGCGTTTTCGGGCTGGGACTTTTCATTATCAGTTCTCTGCATTGCCCTTTGGCTTATCTACTGCGCCCAGAGTGTTCACGAAAGTTCTGGCTCCAGTGATAGCTTTCTTCAGTCTAAAAGGAATACAGATCTATCCTTATTTGGACGATTGCCTGATTCTGGCCCAAGAAAAGGACGAACTTCTTCATCATTTACAGTATGTGATAGCAGTGCTAAGATGCCTGGGGTATTCTGTGAACAAAATAAAGTCCAGTCTAGTACCCTCTCAGGACATGTGCTTTCTGGGTGTGAGACTGAATACAGCATCCCAGATGGCCTTTTGACCCCGGACAAACAAAAGAATCTTTCTCTTTACTTCCATCAATTGTCTCATCAGTCCAGGCTGACTGCAAGGACAGTCCTTCAAGCCTTGGGGTTCATGGCATCTTGTATTCTGGTGCTTCCCAATGCCAAACTGCATATGAGGAAGCTACAATGGTATCTCAAAAATGTATGGACACAGCACTGCCAAGATATGGACACTGTCATTCAGATAATACCTTGCATTCAAAAGGAGTTTTTGTGGTGGGCTCAGGAATGTCACCTAAACAAGGGACTCTCTGTGACCCGACCAGAGGTGAGTCAGATTCTAACGACAGATGCCTCGGACAAAGCTTGGGGAGCTCATCTAAATGGAAAGTGAGTACAAGACACGTGGCCTGCCAGACTTCAACATCTACATATCAACTTGAAGGAGATGTTAGCAGTCCAATTTGCATTAATAGCTTTCAAGGATTTACTTCTTCCAGGGCAGGTGTTGGTTCTAACAGACAACACAACTGTCATGTGGTACATCAACAAGCAAGGGGGAACGCATTCTTATCCTCTATGCAGACAAGCAATGATTTTGTGGGAGACTGCTCTCAGTTTACAGCTAAATCTTCAGGCAAGGTTTCTGCCGGGAGCACAGAACTCCTTAGCAGATGTCTTGAGCAGACAGATTATGGATCCCCACGAGTGGAAATTGGATCCTCATGTATTTCAGAAATTGACAGTGTCATGGGGAACTCCAGACATAGATCTGTTCGCTTCTCCACTAAATTACCAGCTGCCAAAGTTTTGCACAAAAAGGTTTCATCCCACAGCTTGGAAAGTGGATGCTCTTTCATTCAATTGGAGCAATCTTCATGTATATGCCTTTCCACCTCTGCCTCTCCTCCCAAAGGTACTCCTGAAGGTCAGACAGGACAAGCCAAAGATGATTTTAATAGCTCCAGATTGGCCTCGACAGCACTGGTACCCATTACTGAGAAGTCTGGTGCGGGAGCCTCCATGGCCTTTGCCTTCGATTCCACACCTGCTGTCTCAGGAGAACAGTCATTTACTCAATGTCAAACTTCACTCTCTTCACCTAACAGCCTGGCATATTCTGTTTTAAACCTTGGAGGGTCTCAGCTTCCACAGCAAGTTTTGAATGTTATTTTGGAGGCCAGAAGGCCTAGTACAAGGAAAGTGTACGCAGATAAATGGAAGAGATTTTTATTTTGGAGTACAGCAAAGGAATTTGATGTTTCTCAGCCTAATTTAAGTGTGGCTCTTCAATATCTTACTGAGTTACTGGACAAAGGTTTGTCCTTCTCTTCTATTAAGGTTCATGCTGCAGCAATTTCTGCTCACTATGACTGTGACCCACCATTGTTTTCTCATCCTTTGTTTAAGCAATTCCTTAGAGGGCAAAGAATATAAGACCCCCACGTGAGCTCCTACTCCTGCTTGGGATCTCAATTTTGTGTTGGAGAAACTCACTCTACAACCTTTTGAGCCTGCAGCTACTGCCGAGTTGAAATATTTATCATGGAAGACTGCTTTTTTGTTGGCCATTACCTCTGCGAGAAGGGTTTCTGAATTACAGGCCCTTATGGCGGTTGAGCCTTTCTTAATTTTCCATAAGGATAGGGTATCTTTGGATCCTAATCCTTCCTTTATGCCTAAAGTGGTTTCTAGTGTGGCTTTAAACCAAACTATTCATTTGCCTACTTTTTATGCAAATCCCCAAAATAAAGGGGAAAAGATTTTGCACACTTTGGATATACACAGGCAGTTGCGATATTATTTGAGCAGAACTAAAGGATTCAGGCAGTCTCAGCAGTTATTTGTTTCTTTTGCTTTGAGTTCTCAGGGCAAGCCTGTGTCAAAACAAACTATTTCTAAGTGGATTGGGTTTTGCATTGCTTTCTGTTATTCCCATCATGGCAAGGAAATTCCAGCTGGGATTAGGCCTCATTCCACTAGGGCTACTGCCACTTCTACAGCTTTTTTGAGGGGGGTGGCAACTAAAGATATTTTGGAGGCAGCTACTTGGAGTTCAGTGCATACTTTCTCTAAGCATTACCACCTTCCACTTTACTCTAAATCTAGGGCTGGTTTTGCCACTGCAATTTTACAGGGCATTTTGGCAGCTCCTACTGCTTTATAGTTTTGCCATCCTCCCTTACCTCTGCTTTGGGATTCTACCCAAGTGTAAGGACTGCAGCAATGTGAGATGAAGAACATAGTACAGTTTTGTACCTACCATAAATGTAGATGTTCAAGATCCACATTGCTGCAGTCCAATTACCCTCCCTCCTTCCCTCTGTAGTTAGAGGCGGTTGTGTGGTTTGGGTTGTGAATATTGTGGATAGTGTATATATTGTACATATGATTAGTGCAAGGGTGGTTGGTTGTTTTTTGCTGTCTTTTGGTTTTGACCTTTCTTTTTAGGGTCTTCTGACATCTGGGGCAAGAAAAGACTGAGGATATGACGTCGGTCATGCGCATTTGTACCCTGGCGTCCTGATGTCAGTCTTAAGCGCCTTGACCGACGTCAGCCTAATACTTTGATATTCGGGCCGACCGAGGACAGCGGACTACCCAAGTGTAAGGACTGCAGCAATGTGGATCTTCGAACATCTACATTTATGGTAGGTACAAAACTGTACTTTTTGCCAATTCAGTGTGATCTTGATATTTTTGCCTCATTTTTTGATCTGCCTATAAATATTCCTTGAGACTGGGAAAGTAGTTCTTATTTACATTTGTTAATGAGGTAAGCCCACTGAAGTATCTTTTTCAGGAGGGACCTATGAGCACTGCCTGGATAAGTGAATTGCACAGAGTCACACAGCAGGCAAATGGAGGTGGAAAGAATCAAACCCTGTAAGGTTAATTACAGGAAGCAGTTCATTAACAGTTCTGAAACTTACATCTCTGTGCTTAGTGCCATACTGTTGTTTTTACTATAAAATTTGAATGAGCTTAACTTCTTTCTAGGTATATTTTCTTTCATCCTGCTGCCCACTGTTCTGTTCATTGCCAGTGGTGCAAAAGTAACACATCATTAAGGAGTTAACAGCTCTTATGTACTCTTGCATTCTGTATCTCATTTCCCTTTTTTCCTTCCCAGTATAGCATTTATTAGAGGAACACATGATTATGTACATCACAGATTCAGTATGTCATAAAAAGGATTTATTTATCCTGTCATATTCCGATCTGTTTTAAAATCATTGCCATGCCAGATGGCTGTCCTACACTCCAATGAGTGTAATGTGTTTCATCATCTTTGTTGTAATTTCCTTCCGTGCAGTTTCTTTGAACTACATTGAATTTTACTGTACTATCAGTGCAGTGTGTTTTTGTTTTTCACTTTTTCCCACTGTTGGGTTATGGAGGAGTCTGTATATTTAAGTAAGAGTGCGAGGCACCATGCCCTTACATGTTGGAGTACATGGAGAGTTGGCTCCCTGCAAAGAAAATATTTTTTGGCGTTTCTAAGATATAATTCTGTATGTCAAAAAATTAATGAAGAATCGATGATGAAATCAATTAATGTAGGGTGGCTTGAGGAAAATGCAGGTAAACCATGCTAGAGACATTGGTATTCATTACAGAACCCATAGTCATGTGTCCCTTTTTGATCTAAAATTTCTATACTCATCTCTTTTTTGCTCAGACAGTGATTATTCACCAGCATGCCAGTCAAACTCATCCTTTTATAGGAAACATATGGGCATATATAAAATACTTTTTCTAGAAGAGGATAAGTCATTACTTCTTCCCATTTTCTCATCCCTCCACACAGTCTTATGTACAGTCATGTTATTACTTACAAGATAGGCTGGTCATTTATTGCATCCATTCCTATAATTTTCCTTGTACCTATTTAGGTCTTTGAGTCCCAAGTTCTACATTCTCTATAGAACCACTAGTAGATTAGACAGTGATGGAGGTATGAGAGCTTAAAAATGAAAAGACACGAGACAGACATGCTGCTAGCTTAAAGGTTTACTCAGAAGCAACAAAATCCACCCAGTAACATGATTTGCATCCATAGGAGCTCATTTTCCTTAAAGGCATACCGTATCCCTGTTACTGAAGGGACAAAAGACTATATTACCTTTTGGGGAGGAAAACAATTATATATATGTATATATAAAAATAGTCTGTGAATCTACATTTTGTCAACAGCAGTTTTTACATATTCCATTTAACTGCACTTATATTGATGGATAAATTTTATCAATCAAGTGTAGATCAGTTGTATGCAGCAGTATAAGTGAATGGGTAAATCCCATTCAATGACGGTGCTGAGGAGTGGTGCTGGATGTGTTTTCGTCGAGAACAGGAAGCAGTAAGGTAGGGAAATTTGTGCAATCTTGGACTTGGTATATTTAAATTTATGGAAGTGCTGGGGTTCAGGGAAGTTCTTGACTCCCTACAAAAATGCTATTTTTACTGATGTTGGTGAGTTTGGGTGTGTTTTCCAGTTCTTCTGATGGCTTCAGATTCAGTTTGCTAAATTACTGACCTAGTGCAGATCGATAATGATATATAATAATACAGACAAAAACAAATTGCACCAGTAGAGTTTACATAGAAGCTAAAGATGGGGCACCTTATTGAAACAACAGTTAGTGTTTTTATCCAGGCATAGATTATTTGGATTTCATCAGACTAGCATCTTTTTAAATTTAACTTCTTAAATACATTTGGTCAACCTATCTCCCTTTATTTGGTTAATTTCCTTGATGGTCTAGTAGATTCATACAGAGTTACTAGGTATGTGGTCCAAAGGACCATTGAGAAACCTATCCTAATTTCCCAATTACACCAGAGCAAAGTCTGGTTAAGTGACCTTCTCAGGAACACACAGTAAGACAAATGCAGGCTGAAAGAATCAAACCCTGGACTCCAGGAAGCAACTCATTAACAACTCATAGCCTTAATCCTCTGTGGTATATGCTTCTCTGTAGCAGGTTTTGATGACTACTAGTGGTAATGAGGTTACCTTAAAATCAAGACAAGCAGCAATGATTAGTCCAACTGGAATTTCCTTCAGTAAGGTTGTATACACAAACTGTGTACATGGAAAAATTAATAAATAAATCACTGCATTAGTGCATACCTGTCATAAGACCAATGCTTAAATGACTAATGTTCGTAAGACTGAAACCAAACTCCTAAAACCTTTCTTTAAAACTGCTGTCCAGAAATGATACTGAATCCATATGTGAAAGCAAACATAAAAACATGAATTTAACACACCAAATGAAAAATAATTGTTTTTTTTTTCCATGAAAACCAATTGTCCTTTTTTCCCAGTATACTCAGAACCTTGGATTTAGTGTGTATATTTAGGGAGTGGATGGTACAGCTCCCACATGGGGATTACAGGGAACCTAATCTGAAAAAGAAAAGTTTATATTTATTCAGTATGCTAAGTTTGTGTTTTGTATTTGTTGTAACATATAATATAATATAATATATATATATATATATATATATATATATATATATATGTATCTATATATATATATATATATATATATATATATATATATATATGGGTCTACCTGATAACACCGACACGCTAAAACACCGACAACGAAATCACCGACACCACAAAACCGAAAGTTCAAAAACACGAAACTTCACACGCCTGACAAACCACAATCCTGACAATCAACAAACAAAACAAATCCCCTGTGCAAAAAGCACACACACAACACAACCACACCAAAAACCTTACAAACTTACACTAAACCTTACATACACAACTATCTATGCACTAACCTTAACCCAAACCGTAACCCTAAGGTCCACCACTATCGCACACTCACCTAACCCGCGCCCTAACCCTAACTCACTTAACCCTCCCCTAACCCTACAGTCTGTCACTATCACACACTCACCTGACCCACGCCCTAACCCTAACTCACTTAATGCACCTCTAACCCTACAGTCCATCACTATCACACACTTACCTTAATATGTCAGTGTTCTCAGCGTCGGGATTTTCAACTGTCGATTGTCTCTGTTGTCGATCTTCCAGTGTCAGTGTTCTCGTCGTCGGTGTTGTGGACTTTCGGCATTATCAGGTAGACCTATATATATATATATATATATATATATATATATATATATATATGGTTTACTATTGAAATGCCGATCCTGACATGGGCGACTCGACTTGCACGAACGCGAAAATGCGATCATCACCACAGTCGAATCCCAAATGTGCGAACGGCAAAACCTCGCCCCTTTCTGACCCATGGTAGCATGGGTGTGGAGGTGTTGTGCAGCTGGTAATGTCGAACGTCGACTGAGTTTCGATAGCGAACAGTTTTCGTGGTTTCGGTTCGCGAAAACACGTCGATGAGGTGGCCGTCCGAACAAAGTGCATTCGCTTATTCAATAGTAAACCTATATATATATATATATATATATATATATATATATATATATATATATATATATATATATATATATATTAAGATTGGGAACTTCAGGCTTCTGTAGCATTTAGGATACTGGTTTCAGTCTTATTGTCCTTTTGGCATTTAAGCTTCAGTTTTATGTAAGGGACCTGGGTTGGGGGGAATCTGTATGTTAGAGTATCTGTTAACCACCCCCACAGTGCATGGTGAAAGGCATGAAACACCAAAACAAAGGAGTAGCCAGCATCATCTTAGTTATTGAATTGTAGTCTGCAAAGAAAAGAAAAGATCACAGCTCTGGCACCTGATTGTTGTGGGCAATGGGCATTATATGACTAGGATTGCAAAGTTCTGGAACAAGACATAGTTTCAGATTGCACCATGAAAGCTTACACCTAATAGTAAGCATTACGCTACAATGCACATTGTACATGTTTTGTTGTTACAGTATTTATTGGGTCTGATGCATGTCCAGTACCACCCAGTACAACTTGGAAGACATTCTTATACACTCTTTGTTGTTGCCCGTGAATTTTTTTTATTCAAAAGTCACTTCTGATGTATAGCTTCAGAGTCAAGAGCATCCTCACTTGTCTGAGGTATGTGGATGATAATGTAGATTCATGGTAAGGATAAGGCAAAAACTGTATTATTAGAACAAAATGGAACAGAGATTTTCTGGTCAGAAGGGGCAGCTGTGGTGGTGTTATAAGTATGCTCAGGAGGTTGTAACACTTGGTAAACTACTTTTTCACCCATACCACCCCAATCAAAGTCTGCTGACACTATTAGCCATTCACATACCTGTTTATGCTTCCAGGTATATCAACCCATGCCTTATGTTTGTCCACTTAATTTTAGCACAGGAGATGCAGTCACTAGTGAGAAATGCACAAACATATGCAGGTGTAATGACATTGCATTTAGCTCATTATAATTAAAGATTAAAACAGCTCAGGTCATTAACTCAGTAAACAAGATGCATATTAATCTTCAGCTTGACATTAGCTATATTTAAATCAGGAAGGAGGGTGAGTCAGACCAAGTGGATGAATAATGGAGATTGCCACCATATATGTTACCATAGGATCATGTGACCTACCATTTATTATGCAGTACCCAAGAGTCTAGGCTTCTGGAAAAAAAAAAAAAACACGTTAGATATTTTGTTAGAAAGTAATTCTACATAGGTTGTAATAGGTGTACAGTATGTAACATTCCTGACAGGGTACTTCTGCAACTGTACGTTTAATCCAGTAAATCATAAGTCATGGATAGATTGTTCCAACTCTTGTAGCAATAAGATGAAAAACTTAAATAAGTTGCACAGAAAAGTGCAGTCCATATCCAGAAAAATGCAATGGCAAGCAGAAATGCAATAAGCCATACATATCCATATAAGAATCTTACTGTGGAGTATGTAACTAAATGTTTTACTGTATAAAACAAGCTGTGCAGCAAAGTGAAGTTCTGTTTTCTTTACCTATATGTTGTGGATTATATGGGTCAGAACAGCAGCTATAAGAACATATTTTTACAGAGCTTGCTATGTGTACAGAAATATTTGCAGTGAACTTTAACAGTGTAAAAAGCTAATTAGGCAACTAGCATAAGAAAACAATAACAGCTTGTGTGGTAACCAGTTCTGCTGGAGAGGGGTTGTCTTTACACGTTAATGTTAATGACTCAAGTATGCATGATCTCTGGAAAACCTAGAGGAGGGAAGGGCTGCAATGACTGATGACCTGCATGCTTCCTGTTTTTATTTTGGGTGGGGGAAGGTTACAACCTGTTCCCTGGACTGGGACTCATAACTCTCTGAAAAAGTCAGTGAGGGATATATATGATGCATTCAAGGTGAGCATGGCTCACCATATAAGGAATATTGATGACATTATTACTGCACGGGGCATCCACAGGAAGGTACCAACCATAATTCATTTGAACAATCAAGTGTCCAGTGGCCAAAATCCTCAGTGATAAATGCCATTGGATGAACACTGTAGAGTTCACAATGCAAGCTGCCCTAACTACAACCAGGGATTAGGTCATCAGCATAAAGTGTAAGCAACAGGCATCTCTGATCCTTAGATTGGCCATATTTCACATGGGATATATAAAATCCCTGGGAGTCGTGGAAACAAGCAGAGAATACCACAATTATCCAATCCTCAACAATGGTGGAGACTCCTTTGAACTGTTGCCCACAATAATTTATTGTAGTCTCTGCTTTGTACACTGCAACAGAACACATGACCCTTGGTATTTAGATCTTTGCAGTAATTGTATTTCACCCATAGCAGTAGCTACCTACCTTCACACATCCTTTTGTCCTGTCTAAAAAGAACAGGACCACTGTATTCCTGCAACCTTGTCTAAGCTGCTGTTTATGATATGGTGCGGCTGCTATGTACCACACAGTAATGCCACCACAGTCCCCCACAGAAGGCCACAGTTTTAGCAAGTACTCATTACAAATGCTACACCCTGTATGGCGCACAGTCACCTAAGAGTTTTGGAAAGTTTGGATTGGCAGTGTTGCCTGCTGTTCTATGACAGGTGGCTAACCATCAGGAATATATTCCTGCTATATGGCAGTGTACATCACTGGTACAGCATACCTTATAAGCAATTAATAAGAAGTTACAAATTAACCTCTTCAGTAACTAATATGCTGCTGACTGTATTCCCAGCAGTCATGTTACCTCCACCTCATGTTAGTGTGCATAACATGCATGCTGTCCTGGTGGAGACAAATTTCAGGTATTTTAGAGCAATGGACTTAGTAGACACATCTTTGGGCTATACAGTTATAATCCTGCAACAGTAGGTGCCTTGTGGTAACAAAGATGGTTAGGAATAGAAACCAGACTAACTGTTTTGCGAAGAAAAATAAGATGATCATGAGTAAAATCTGATTGGATGTCTTTGTGTCAGCTGATGTTTATAGTTTACAGAGTGGGTCAGTTTACAGAGTGGGCCATGTAGCCAGGGCGGCTGAGGTGGTGTAGCAGTTAGCATTGCCGCCTCACAGCAAGAGGTTCTCCGGTTCAATCCTCGGCTGGGGTGCCTTCTGTGCAGAGTCTGCATGTCCTTCCTGTGGTCGCGTGGGTTTCCTCCGGGTGCTCCGGTTTCCTCCCACATCCCAAAGACATGCTGTAGGTGGATTGGACACTCTAAATTGGCCCTAGGTGTGAGTGTGTGCATGTGTGTGCCTTCTGTGGAAGGTCGGGCACCGGGCTGGCAACTCAACACCATAAAACTCCACTGCCAATCATGAGCAGACAGGTGTTCCGCTGTGGCTACCCCTAACCAGGAAAAGCCAAAAGAAGAATAAGAAGAAGAAGAGTGGGTCATGTAGCATGCACTAAACTGGGTGTTTAATTGTTTCTTACATACTGTATAGTTGCTAGTCATTAAGTATAATGCAGAAGCATGATGGCCCTTTACAATGGCAAATCAGCAAGACTTGAAACAGGCCACTGAGGTGCGTATTGAAATTCCAGTAACTGTAATTGTGATCCTTTGAATAACAGAAAAAGTGTGAATATAACGAAATATATGGTAAGTCTGAGGCTATGGTACCTCACAGTATTCCTGCAGTTTTAAGGTACACCAATTTTGGAGTTAATGTGTATTGGGATGTGGGGGTCTAGGGTGAAGCCACCCGCTGCAAAAATGCCCTAATGATGTAGCAGCAACTTTTGGAATGCTGTGTATTTTATTACATCACAGTGTATTTTTATAACAATTAGGACCTTATGACAGGGAGTTTAGTTCTACAGATATTTTTCTCACAACCAAGGACAAACCATACTTTGGTATGAGTGATGGGGTGGGATTGCTTTTAAAGTGCAATAAAATTGCTATGAAGTGTAGGTTCAGGCAACATTACATTGTTACTGTTGCATTTAATCATGTTTTTTATGTCCTCACAGGAAATTACTAAAAAGGTCATCTATGACAGTTGGAAGGAAAATGATTTAAGCCCAACCCGAGAGAATATTTGTCTTTATTAAACAGACTGGATAAATAAGTCCTGGAGAAAAAAAGTAGCAGGCAGGGCAAAACAGTGATTTCAGGATGTCTGGGCTGATTTGCTTTTCAGGAAGAGAGAAACTGAATGACATATATGTACTTGTTACTTGCAGCAATCAGATAAGCCATGTAAATTTTACCTATGCTTTGTTAGAATGTATGAATGCAGTTCATACCTCTCAACTGTACAGATTTTCGCAGAATGTCCAGATTTTTGCCTCATATTTTTGACCCGTTTTTCATAAAATTGTGTTTTTTTGGCAAATTATTGACAAGTCATTAAAGACTGAAGACAGAAAATGACAGACATTTGAGGTTCAGACTTCATACTTTTCGGATATTTCACGCTAAAGCAAAACCTGTTATTCTATCAGCTCTATAAGTTTGTAAGACCAATATTTAAAAATGTTCTTTATTTTTGGGCCTTTGTCCCCTCATTATTTATGGCTTTGTCCAGATTTCTTGCTGTAAGAGGTTGAGAGGTATGAGTGTCATGTTAGTGTAGCAGTCAAAGAAATGGGGAGAATGTAGAATAGTAGGCCTAGTATAATGTAAGATGGTGTAATGCCAGCATTACTGTAGAGGTAAAAGAACAGCTTTAAAAGAAAGTGAGGACATTGCAGTACTGTTTGTCAAAATGGACACTGAAAGGTCTGCACCGGTCGAGTAGAGGTCTGACTACTGCCTAAGCTGGCTTGGGAACTTGGTGGCGCAGGCTGGGAGAATGGGTTATTCTTTTGGGGAGTTATTGTGGTTTCCACCCAACACACATTGAGGCCGCAATGGCAGAGCCTCAACTAGAGTGGAGACCAGTCATGATATGAGGATCAGATGTTGGGAAGAAATGAAAGTAACAGCCAAAGCCAGTGAGAGTAGCCCCTTCAGTATGTATTGAGGAGCATGCATGTATGGCCAGAGGGGGCTTAAGTAGACCTTGTGGTGATGCAGAGTGTTCATGTCAATACCAGGGTAGGAGTAGGTGCATAAAATGAAAAATGTTCTAATTTTCAGGCATTGCCGGGATGTCAGTGAGAGAATAAAGTGCCCTCATAGCTGCCTGGGTAATGCTGTTTACAAAAGACTGTAATGTCTGATCAAAGGAATGCTTGATATTTGGCAGGCATGAGTGCAAAAATCATACAAAAAAATGAACCTGTAGCAAAAGCTAAGGAGGGTCATAAATGCATTTCTCAAAATGACCAACATGTGTCTCAAAGGATCCTCACACTATGGAACAGGCTCCCCATCCATGTAAAGTGGAGTTCATCCCTGACCCTTTTCAAGAGAAACCTTGATCATAGGATGGGAAACCATATATTCATCTCCGGTCTGTTCCCCATTTCTCTGAAACAGACACCAACAGTAAGTTAACTAATTCCAAACTAACAACCCTCCCCCCAACATACAGTCCTTAGCTACCTCTTTACTAACATATACCTGCCATATACACGTCCAGTGTACACGAGGACAAAACTGGGTTGGGTTGCGTACCTACACTTATGAAGACCCTGATGGCTGATACCCAAGTAGAAACCAATGAAATGGAGAAAGTGATCCAAAAAGGACAACTAGTTAGTACTTGAATGTAAAAAAAAAAAAAAAAAAAAAAAAAAAAGCTGTAGTTACACTGCACAGCAGGGAAACCAGTCAGATAGATTATTCAAGAATATTGGGTTCTGGAGATGTATTACCATTTTCAGCTTTGTAGCTCTGGTCAGATTAGCTTACTGAGTTATAGAATCATAGGAAATACAAGAGAACTTAGTTGCAAGATCATGCAGTCCTT
>NC_056726.1:368042354-368252354 GCF_019279795.1 Protopterus annectens | reverse complement strand
GTTCTTGCTTTGCTTCACAGTCACACTGATATGTTTTTCTTTCCTACTTGCATTGTTCTTCTCCTCTCATTTTCCAACTGACCTTAACTTCCAGTATCAGCATATGACCGTAAAAAGTCAGACAGTAAATCAATCAATGTAAAATACGGAGTTAGGTGACTGATAACATCCAATAGACAACATCCAGCCATAAAAAATGTACTTATAATCTGACCTTAAATTCTTGCATATTACTACCACTAATTTAAATACCTGCCATGCAAGAAGAACCTTTCTTTCAACTAAACTCAGTTTTCATCCTTTTAATTTCATAACTCATGCAGTATTCTTGCATCCAGACTTTACACTGGACAAGAACTGACAGGAACTAGGTTTCAAATTTAAACCTTATCCATACCACAAATCATGTCACCCTGTTACAAGAGTACACACACACCCATAACCCTCAGCGCTCCACAAGTAAAGGGTTTCTTATTTGTACCTTAGAACTTAGTTCTGTTTTCTAAAATGTGTGATTCTGTAACAAAACAATGAATATTTGTTGATAAATTATGCAATATGTTTTGGTTACAGTCCTCATATTATGTAATGCAGAGTCTCTTAATATGTTAACTTTAAAGTGAATAGCACTAGTATATAAATAGTAAAAAACAACAGTAAAACCACAAGCGGATTAAAAGCTAAAAGGTTTAATAGATTCCTCCTGACTCCTTGACCATACCCTTCAGGGGATACAAAAATATGTATTAAACAACTTATTAAAATAGATATGAACATTAACGGACAAACAGGATTAACTACCTTTACCAGAGTACCTGTAATTACAACCTGTATTCCCTGACCCCCCCCCCTCCTCAATTCTTACCTTGCAAACTCTCAGAAATAAGCTTCACTGTACTAACCATAGTTTATTCATTCTGGTCCCTAATTTGTGGGAATCCCTCTAAATTACTCCCAAAAAAGCAACTTTTGCACAAAAGTCTCAGCCCAGTTAAAAAATAAGAAAAATTTAAATATGCCTCCTTCTCCTGCTTCCTACCAACATAATAACTTAGCTCACTGGGCTTTTCACAGTCAAAACTTCCATAGTCTACTATCTTTTCCATTCTATAATCCATTTTCATTTTCACCCCGCTCCATTGTCTAACCACAGTTTTATCTCTCATCGGACTTTCTTGCAGCCATTCGCCCTTTTACTTCCTTCAGCTGTTCTCATTGTCATTTTTCTGACCTATCTCTCTGCTACCTCACTACCATCTCATTTTCCACTACTAAAAATCTTACTTGCTATGCTACCAAAGTACATATCTGTCAGATATTAATTTGTAATTTGTAAATATCTCTTTCTGCATTAACTTTATATAGATACTTCCTCTTCAAGTATACACATATTCATGTCTTTACTAACCAGTCATTACTCTATCTTATCTCTGGTAGTCTTTGAGAGCTTATTAATAATCCTTTTCCCAAATGATCACAGTCTCTTTTTCTCTCTTTTAAATTCACTTATTTTCCCAACTTATCTTACCTAGGCTTCCATCCCTGTCTCTCTTCACATCTTCTTACTAAAACAAATTAAGCCTAGTTCTCTTGCTAGACAATTATACTATTTATTTGGTTACTCTGTACTTATACAAATGACAATCTTTACAACTCTGTTTTATTATACTGTACTTGTGAAAATGACAGTCTGTATCAAATGTTTATATTTGCAATATTTTAATGTGTTATTTTCATGTAATATGTTAGACCTTTTCTCCCCAGGTCTTAGCTCAAAATAGGTTATTGCACAGTCTGACATTTCTGGTAAATAAATGTCAATGAACTAAAGAAATAGTAATAAACATCAGCATTCCAGAAGCTTTTAAACACACTAGTTGAGAAAGTCTTTTAAACTGTCCAACAAGGTATACTTCATCTTCTTCCTGATCCCTCCACTGTCTTGTCCCAAGACACAACCCTTAGTTTACTTTTCTACCAATTGTATTCCCTTCTGTTGTAAATACTTACTACATTTCCATTATTTCTTTAGTAAACTCTGTGAATGGCAATGGTTGTTCACTGGGTCACAGTAGGTGTCAGCTGTGACTCATAGACATGGATAGATGAATGGAGTACACTTTGCAAGCAGTGATATTCACATCTAAAACACCACAGGATTAGTTATCCTACTGAAAGATGGTACTAGAACTTGTAAGAATTGTATTTGTCCAAGCTTTGTTAGCTAAGACATTTTGACCTAAAAGCAAATGCTCAGTAATGCTTTAAGATTTTTTTAAATATGGTGTTGTTTAAACTTTATCAGTTATGACGGCTTACAATCCCTTTGTTGATCGCACTGACATTTGTGTGAAACTGCCTTTGGCCGAACTGAAATTACGAATGCCACAATGTCAAACCTTACAGAAGCGAGAATTCGCTGTTGTAAGTTTTGACATTGTAGTGCAGATTGCACTATAGTGGGGATCGGGAAATCCACCCTTTCCATCACTGTAGTGTGATCTTGGAGTTTGTATATATAAGTAGGGGGTATGGGGGGCGCAGCCCCCACATGGGGGGTGCAGGGGGGGCTTGCCCTCCTGCAAAAGTGTTTGTTAATGTTGAGTAGAAGTGCAGCATTTCAGTAAAGTTGACATTTTCAAAATTGCGACTTTATTAAAATGCTGCCTTCGACATTTTTTTGTGTTCAGTGTTGAGATTTCTGATTATGTGATTCGAACATCTTAACACTCAAATGGAGTAGATTTGAGTATGTGATAGTAAACCAGTTATGACATACTGACCTCAAAGCATAAGTCTCATTGTATCTCAGAAGTGCCTTGGTATGTGCTACTTATAACTCAATGATGCTACCTCATTTGTCATTTAAATGATTGTTTGCAATTTTTGTGACTTCCTTACTTCTGTTGTATTTCTGGGCTTAGCCTGAAAATGCTCCACTGAGGTCAGTTGCATCTTGGTTAACAAATTAAAACAAAATCAAATTAAATAAAATAAAAATTTCATCCATGAGGTGTAAGTATAATGAACTTCATTATATAGGGTGAGAGTGAGGAAAATAACCCTGCTTGACTTATTTGTATAGTCACTTTGACAGAATGGAAAGCAAAATAGGTGATATTTATTTTAATTTTATTTTATTTACCATTTGTTGTACAAGTTTGTCACAATAGGTCTTTGCAGGGGAGACCCAAGGTGGTATTCATGCTGACAAAGAGAAATTTGGCAAGGACACTGGGGAACTTCCCCTGCTTTTGGTAGTAGGGGGAAGAGTTTGTGTGTGACACAACTGATTTCTTGTTTCTGGTCTAGGCATGGAGGCAGCCTGGAGAAACAGGGAGAAAACATGGAGGTTCTAAGTCAAAGGTGGTGAAAAGTATTGAAAAAATGGTAAAATCACTACCAGAAATGTTCTCAAATGATTTGGGAGCAAAGAAAACATTGGTTTTAACGTAATATTACAGTGTCACTTCAAGAAATGAACTTCAAGAAGTCATGATTGTTCACTAGCTTTTAAATTTCCTGTGTTTGTTATCTTGCAACATCTGATAAAGTCTTTTATGACCGTCAAGACTTTATAAAATAAATAGTGGTGAATGTTTGCAGTGACCTACATGCATCCATGTATCATTTTATTCATACATTGCTTTTAGCAATCACAATATGTGTACTGAACATACACTCCCCTTTAAATTACATGCCAGCAGTAACTACCTCTACCCTGTTACATTATAATTATATTTATCTTTCCACACAGTCTTCTTTATTCTCTACATTCCTCAGCTATACTTACCTCAGCTGAGTTACATACCTATAAAAAGCACTCTTCTCTTCACCATGCATATAAAATTGATCACACTTAGAAACTGAAAGCTAGTTGCCTTTAATACTTACAGACATGCAAATATTTCAATAACATGTATAATAATAATAATAATAATAATAATAATAATGATTGTTTATATCTAACTAAACCCAGGTCTTACACAACCAACCGTGTAAAAAGTGAACTACAGTAAAGATCTATTGCCTACATGAATATCTACAGCACTAACAATAAATGACACAAACTGAAGCACAACTCACTCAGCACAATCCGAAGATTTAACAATAACTGCATCTTTGTTAAGAGTTACCTAATGCTCATCCTCTCATGGTACCCCATCTTCCCACACATTAAAGGACAACAGACTTATTAACTGTGTTAGTGGAGGGGTTCTTACATTGAGAATATAACTCATTTATCCTTACACTTGGCAGCACAGTTGCACAGTGGATATCATTGTTGCCTTACAGCAAGAAATTCCCCATTTCAATTCTTCTCTGTTGAGTCTGCATGGTTCTTCCTGTGTTAGTATGTGTTTCCTCTGGGTGCTCCTGTTTCCTCCCACATTCCAAAGACATGCAGTAGGTGCATTGGACACTCTAAATTGGCCATATGTGTGAGTATGCATGCAAGTGTGTGGTGTGGAAGAACTACAGTGGCAGGGCTAGCCGCTCAGTGGTATAAACCTTGGCTCTAGATGATTGCCATTGTTGAAGTGACACCCTGACCCCATGTGCAAAAATGGAAAAAGGGGTTGTGGATGGATGGAAGGATTTTAGCCAAAAGAAGATTTACCTCTAATACTGTTCCAACATGATCAATTATTCAAATTATTTAAGGAGGGCATGGAAAAATAAACCTTGCTACAGCATATATCCCTCTCCTTCTTCTGTCTGGTTGGTACAAGAAACTGTAAACGTCATATGAGCACAATCTGTGCAACATAAACTAAGTATTCTAAGTGACTTAAATCTATATTGTAAAGATCTGTCTAGAAACTGGCTTAAAACATTTCTGTAAAATAACAGTATATATCATATGGTACACAATCATGTCTGGCATAATGCATTCACAGACAAATGCGTACTGTTAAATGCACTGATAATGAATATACCTGCTAAGCTAAAAACTTTACATTTACTCTCGAATACTTTTAGTGACCACATTCCTTTTATTTGTTCCTGGTCCACAAAGAGAATAAAAACACCAGAGCAGGTGTCGCTAACATCCATATCTGAAACCTCAGATCAAACATTATACAATGAGCTGCAATATATTATCTGGTCTGCTGTTTTTAACTGCTTTAACTGTACTTCAGCCCTTTCCACCTTTTTTTGTCTTGTGGACTACCATAAAACAAAGCCAGATGCCTAACTGCCAAGCTCAAAAAATGTTTAAACAAATTAGACTAGGCATGGACAAGTTAGGGGAAAAAAACACCTTACAAATACAAACGAGAACTGTAATCCTAATCCGTAAATGAAAAGCAAGAATAAATGCAAATAAATAAGAAGATATCTATTATAATAAATACTAATGCATCAGAAGAGATCTATTATAGAAATTTACAAACTCATTTACTAGGACAGACTAAATGATTTTGGCAAACTGTAAAACAACAAATACCAATAAAGGTTTCCCTAGGCATGCTAAATTAAACAATTTACATGTGCAAATGTTACAACTGCCTCATGTACACAGACAACCCTCTCCTCCTCCCAACAAATTCCAACACATGAGAGAGATACAACCATATAGCCAAACTGGAGGCTAAGCTCTCTCAACTCAGTACTGGCGTAACCAGTCAGGAGGAGAAGGAAACCACACTCACTACAATTCCAGTCTCACATAGACCTACCACGACAGCAAACCAAACACATAAACACACAAAAACATACTCAGAGGTTCTAAATAAAAATCTGCCTAAGCAGCAGAGACCTCCAAAGCAGACACCCAAGCAACCTCTACCCGAAAACAAAACACGTGCAACACATAGCTCACAAAGCCAGTGTGCCGAACAGTCACAGCCCTTAAGGCTAAACAACACACCTGATACACTTGTAATAGGTGACTCTATTGTCAGGCACACTGACGTCCTGCTCACCAGGCTGAACAAGGAGAAGGTCACGGTGAGCTGCCTGTCGGGTGCTAGGATCCGCCACATAACACAAGCACTCAGGTCACTCCAAGGCAAGTACAAATATGACTCAGTCATTGTCCATGCAGGTGTGAATGACCTGAGACGTACCTCCCTGGACTACATGATAAGAGACATAGAGGAGCTCTCTGAGCATGTAGCCCAGGCCGGTATGACCCTGACCTTGAGTAGCATCTTACCCTCACCAAGAATGATGCCACAATATGAAGACAAGATGATCAATTTCAACAATTGGCTTAAGTATTGGTGTCATTCAAAGGGGATCCAATGCCTGTCTGCCTGGGATGACATGCTCGACAAGCCACGATGCTTCGCTAGGGACGGCTTGCATCTGTCACCCCTGGGCTTTCGGATATTGGCAAAGGCTCTTGCCACCCCCATAGTGCCTTTTTAGGCAAGGCTCAAAAGACAAACCCACCTCCATAGGTATCACAAGGGATAAGAAACTATGAGTAATGCTACTCAACGCCAGAAGTCTAAACCTCAAGATGCATGCACTCGAAACTCTCCTTAGCATGGAGAACATCGATATCTGTGCAGTAACAGAAACCTGGTTCAAGGCTCCCGAGAGCACCCCAGCACTACCAGGTTATACCTCATACCATGTTTTTCGGCCCTGAAACTTGGACCGAACCACAAAAGGAGTGGGAGTATCAATATTCGTCAAAGATACCCACACCTCCAGATTGGTGGCACAGCACGAAGCATCAGAGACTATTCATGTGCAACTAACAGTGGGTAAAACTGCCTTCCAGTTTATAGCCTGCTACAGACCACCCTCCCAAACCCAGGAACCCCACTCGGCCTTCCTGAGAACACTGGAAAATATGAAGGTCTCTCCAAACACCATTATATTGGGTGACTTCAACTACCCTAACATAGACTGGGAAAAACCCTAGCCCGAAGGTTCCTAGAATTTATAAACTCAAATGCTATGGAACAACTTGTTGCCACTCCCACAAGAGGGGAAAATATACTGGACCTGATCATGACCAACATGGGGACTCTATGCTCCAGACCAGAAGTGTATCCCTCACTGGTAAGATCAGACCATAAACTAATCTCACTAGATATTCACATCCCGACCCCATTCCCTGCCCAGAAAACCACAGTGAAAAACTTCTCTAAAGCAAATTTCACACTCCTCAAAACCGAGGTGGAATCCTTCAAAGAACCTGGGCCTGTGGAAAATACGGCCCAGACCGCAGAATCCTTTATAAACGCATTCTATGAATACCTTCAGGAATGCATGGATCATGCAATCCCAAATAAAACCAAGACCCAATCCTCCAAAGTTAGGCGTCCTGTCTGGTGGACCCCAGCCATAAACAAACTATACAATAGAAGGAGGAAGCTACTACATGATAGAGCAAAATCCCAAAAAAGGAAGGCATCTCTGATCAGTATTAGCAAAACACTACGGGCACTCATAAAATCGTCTAAGACCAGCTTCGAGAGAAAAATTGCACAGGACACTAAGGATAATCACAAGGCTTTCTTTAGTTATGTTAGGAACCTAGGTGGGAATTCCCAGATATGCTCAGAATTAGTCCAAAATGACAAAAAATACACCGAACCCACAGACATTGCCAACATCCTAGCCGACAGGTTCAACCCAAACTTCTCCCCCCCTTCCCCACCAAAAGGGCAAATATCTATCCCAGAAGAGTGCTGCCCCCCTGACATCTCAGATGCTCAGGTAAGAGCCGCCCTCTCCAAAGCAAAAAACACAGCATCAATGGGACCAGGCGGTGTCCCGGGCTGCATCCTACATGAACTCCAAGAAGAACTAAACCCAAACATAAAACTACTGTTCAGTCTCAGCCTTACTACAGGATATGTACCCAAAGAGTGGCGTACAGCAACAGTGGTCCCTCTCCACAAAGGTGGTGCTTCAATGGATCCTGGAAACTATCGCCCCATAAGCCTGACTAGCTTGGTCTGCAAAGCTATGGAAAGGATCATCATGGACCTCATAAATAAAGATATTGGGGACCTACAGACACTGGATCCTACCCAGTTCGGCTTTGTTAAGGGCAGATCCTGCCTCTTAAACCTGGTTGATTTCTTTGAAACAGTCACCAAGGCCATTGACAAGGGGAAGGTGGTCCACACAGCCTACCTGGACCTTGCAAAAGCCTTCGATACAATACCCCACTCGGGCATTATAGATAAGCTCACCAGCTTAAATATAAACCCCTATGTCACTAGATGGGTTGCAAACTGGCTCAAGGACAGAACCCACATGGTTAGAATTGCTGGAGCCATGTCAGACTCCAAACCAGTTACAAGTGGCGTCCCACAAGGCTCAGTCCTGGGACCTCTCTTGTTTGGTATATATTTCTCGGAGGTACAAGCTAACACGGAAGAACTGTGGTTGACCAAGTTCGCAGATGACTGCAAATTGGGCACCATAATCGACTCTCCAGCCGACACAAGCATCCTACAAAAGGGCCTCATAGAAACAGACAACTGGTGCCAGAGCCATGGCCTCAAGCTAAACACCAAAAAGTGTATAGTCATCCCCTTTGGCAAAAACAAAGTGCCCACAAATTACCACATAGGTGGTAATCCATTAAGTACGGAAGAAGTAATTAGGGACCTGGGGACCCAAGTTGATAGTAATCTCTCATTTGACAACCACGTGGCCAAAGTGATTAGAAAAACATTTTATATAGCCCACCTAATCATGAAGGGATTCACATCTAGATCAGGCGAGGTCATCATGCCTCTTTACTCATCCCTCATCAGGCCCATAATTGAGTACAATGCCCCTTTTGGGGTGTACCTTACCAGACACCTGCAGCAACTGGAAAGACCCCAAAGGTACCTCACCAAGAGGATCAAAGGGCTCAAACAGATGCCATATGCTGCCCGGTTAAAGAAACGCCAGCTCTACTCAGTGGCATACCACCTGCTCAGAGGCGATCTGTGCCTGACGTATAAAGCCATGTCCAACCCGGAATTAATGGACTTGCTGCACCTTAGAAAATCCAAATCCCATCGAGCTACGCGTTCGAGAGACTTGAACCTCAGCACTGAAATAAATAGGACATGCTGGAGGGACAGATTCATAACCCAGAGGCTCCCTTCACTCTGGAATAAAATCCCAGTCCAGGTTAGGCAGAGTCCCTCATTGACTCTCTTCAAGAGGAATCTTGATGAGTGGATGGGAGATAGTAGGTTTACCCCGGGTATCACTTCTGTGTCACTGTTAGACAGAGGCACTTTATACTATACCTCGAAAAAGGGCATAGCAAACTTCATTTAAAACGGGTGGCGAAAGCCAAACACACTCTGGCTAGGCTTATAAATGCCCTAGGGCAGATAGCCTAGTATGAACCTATGAACCTATATGCTTTATGAAATGAAAATGTTATCTCGCCTTTACTTGTACCTACAACATTACTGTTTAAGAGTATTACAGTTGCTACTCCTATAGCTGAACTCCATGCTTACCTACAGGTTCCTCCTTTACATTTCAAAGCTGTCTAGAGTAAACTAGCAATGGAACCGTTAGGCAAAATTGATTTCAGGTACAAACCTTTTATTCATTTCTTACACTCTGAAGTCTTGAGGATAAAAGCCAACAAATATTTTTAATTTATCCATTACACCAAAATAATTCTTCTGAGCTTAAAAATATGCCATAGTCATATCTCTTCAAAAGGTTCCTATACTTTCATATGCACCAAATTATCAACAAATAGTAAATGTGTACTTACTTCCCAAGATGCTGAAATAATATATATGACCAGATTCTTGAATATAGATAAAAACAGGACTTACTAACAGTCAAAGAGTATGATTTTAGACCCAAATATAGCACAATTTCTGTGATCTACTACCTTATCAATCAAATACTATTGAGTATGGGTAAAGTCATGTACACAGCTGTAATAGTTTTGGACGTTACATGTGCCTTTGAGACAGTATATTATCTCCATCTGCTGCAGAAACTGGCTAGTTGTGATTTTTCAGATGATGTAGTTTCATGGTTCAGGAGCTATCTACTATGGTATTAAGTGATAGCTCACTCAGAGACACTGGCACCATTAGAAAAGATTTGCAACAAGAATATGAGTCTAGCCTATTCCTTTTCTCAATTTTCATTTTAGACTTTCTTGAGATCTGCCATATATTTCTTGTACTCTGTATGCAGATGATATTGTGATTTCAAGAGTAAACAAACAAAAAAGGTACAATTGGCATTCAAAAACATACTATGCTGGATTCAGTAAACCCTAAACCTAATAGCGCACTGATTTGTATTCAGTAAGTGACTCTACATGGTGTGTAAAGCTGTGCTAATTATAGCATGAGCAGCTGAATTATATGCTAATCAACCAATCCAAGATGGCGGAGCTGTTCAACAAACTATAAAGCAATTGTGCACATTTAGTGTAGGCTTTTGCCTCGAATTCCAAAACTTATTGGAATCCAGTCATGGAAACTACACTACATGGAAAGAATGTTAGGGGCTGATGCTGTTTTTCTGCATGCGTATGTGCAACAGGCTCAAGCCTATGCTGCTGCTGCTAGACCTCAGCTAAGAAGAAGGGTGTTTAGATGCCATTGAACTTTTCATGGGCTGCATGAAGTGGAAATAGTAGAACATTACAAGGTGGATAGAGACACACACCAGGATGTCTGCAACTTCTGTCATCCTCAACTTAGAGCAAAGGCAAACCAAGAGGAACCAACACCTGTGGAGACCAACTTTGTGTAGCACTCAGACTTTTAGCTATAGGAGCCTCCCAGAGATCAACAGGAGACATGCTGGGAGTATTACAGGCATCAGCATCCAGGATCCTACATCAATTCCTGAATACTGTGCTACACTACATCAATTCCTGAATGCTGTGCTACAGCATACCAGTACCTTTATATATTTCCCAGTATCCCCAAGGACAGAACTACAGCTATGCAGGAATTATATCCTATAACACACTTCACTGAAGTCTTGGGTGCCATAGACTGCATACATTGAGATCAAAGCAACACCCATGAAACAGAGAAGGGTCTACATAAACAGAAAGGCCTCCCACTCCATTAACTGCCAGGTTGTGTGTAACACTAGGGCAACCATCCTGAATGTGTGTGCTGGCAATGCCGGCACTTAGCACAACTTCCATATCTGGCCTAACTCTCAGCTCTGCCAAAGTTTTTCCAGGGGGGATATCCCACAAGGCCATTTAGTGGGGGATGTAGGGAATGTAGTCAAACCATGACTGATTACTCCCATCAGAAATGCGCACCCTTCCACAGGGAAATACTATAATGAGATACACACTCAAATAAGAAATATCATAGAGCATATGTTTGGGCTGCTGAAGTCAAATTTTTGGTCCCTAGATACATTGGGGGCCCTGCAGTAAGAACCCAGAAGTATCACTGTCTCTGCTATCCTTCACAATATCATCTTGTGAAAACAGCTGCAACATGGACACCAAGGGGAAGAGGCACACATTCCACCATAACTTCAGCATCATAACAGCCACACACAGGTAAAGAGTCAAGGGGAACCACCAGCTCCTGTGGGTGTGGTAGACGTAGGCATGCACAATATGCCCTCACTCTGGCCAAGAGGCAATGGATAGCACACAAGCTGACCACTTAAAAAGTTCAGTTCTCATCCTATGTACATAAATAAAGTAAAACTGATGCCAGGCAATGCTCACAGCCTTTACTTGCCTATGTAATGGCTGTGTACTGCTAGCATCTGAGAGAGTCAGGCCCGAATTACAAAAGCTGTAACTGCAGTGGTATCAAGGTAAGTGCTAACCCTGGAATGGCAGCAAAAAATGGATAAGAACACAAATTAATGGCAGATGCTTGCATACTGTTACTTGAAAATGTACCTCAGTAGAATGTGCGTATGTTCTCCAGCAATGACATCAATATGTGACAAGACTGACTTGTGTCAATAGATTTCTGCTGTTTATCTGCTAACATGCCTCATGCATTGAAAATAAGTATAACAGAAAAAGCAGTTCAAAGTCTAATTATCCCTGCATTCTCACAAGTGGAGCAGTAAGCCTCACTGATGTATCAACAATTTCAAGATAGTAATCAAAACAGTAAAAAGACTGTAAGACATCAGTAAAAGTCTCAAAGTAGCATCAACAATATATATACTAAGCACTCAGTTAGCATATATATATATATATATATATATAAATATATATATACTAAGCGTTCAGTTAGCTATGCACCGTGTACATCAGAAAAAATACATATGTATCCCTGAATCCAAAAGATAGAAATAACGTGATGGCACAGTTATCATCATTTGCACGGGGTGGGGTTTGGGGAGACAGGAGTAGTATGTGTGAGCAATAAAGACAGGCAAGCAGAAATGTAACTAATTACCAAATGGCCAGTGAGACAGAATGGCCACTAAGTCTCATGAATGCCTCATGTACATGGTGTGCGTGTGCGTGTGTGTGTGTGTGTGTGTGTGTGTGTGTGTGTGTATGTGTGCGAGTGTGTGTGTGTATGTGTGTGTGTGTGTGTGTCTGTCTGTCTGTCTGCCTATTTGTCTGTATGGGCACTCTATGTGAAAAGTGTGTGTGACGGTTTGCATGAATACAGCCAGGCTCTGTGCTAGCTCTGTGCTAGCTCTATGTCCTGGCATGTAGGAGATATCAGGTCATTGTCATCACCTCCAACTGCAAGAACTGTCTCTGCCTAGAGTTACACTGACATGTTCATACCCATGCTCAGATGGGCTGGTGCTACCTGAATGCGAGTGATGTTTGCTGGATGAGCTCTCCTCCTGACTATGCCTAGGCACATGGCCCCCTGGCCTACCACATCTGGGTGTGGACACCTCAACTACTGATGGGACAGTGGAACTAGTGCCACTATGGGAGTAGGATCATGCAAGGCCACGTTGGGTAACAGTAGATGATGTTGTGGACCTATGGCCATGTGGATGCTGTCTCCCTTCCAGCAGACATTCCATCACAGACACCCCATGTTCTATCATGTCCTTCATCCTATCCACTGAATCAACCGCAAGGCAGAGGCAGTCACACATCAGCCTTTGCCACATCTAGAACCATAAGCATGTCCTTGGAGGCTATAGTGGAATGTGCCTGTGCATCCATCATGGCCCTAAACATATGTCAAGAGGCATGTAATAACACACTAGTATCTGGTGGAAGGTGGATGACAGGCTTCCTCCAACCACCCCTACTAACACTCCTGCATGGCACCTCCCCCATACTTTGGCTGCAGCCAGAGTCAACTACCACTGAAGCCACAGTAACCACACTACCCTGATCATGTGTGTCACCCTCAGCCTGTCCAGTATCTGAGGGCTCAGTGGAATTGTTATGCATAGGTATACAGACTGAAGGGAATACAGGGGATGTATGAGTCACAACTTCAGTGATAGATTCAACCCCTGCACCCCCCAACTCTGCCTCTGTTTGGTCACCATAATCATCAGAGCCTACCAAAACTCCAACATCAAGTGGTAGGAGTCAAACACTTCCACTGTCAGAATCACCTGTGATAATAAGCAACAAATGCATGAATGAAATTAACTACTCCACTAAATATTAAACCAACATAGATGATAAAAAAGTAACACTGGTCACACACTTGCAGATGGTACAGCAATACAGACACTCATTACACCCTCCTCACACATACTGATAATTATATATCAAATTAAGGCTTAGTAATAAGCAAATAAATATTTGCATACCATGTGCATATATCTTCACACTTTGCATGGAGGATGGTCCTGGAAGAAATGAAGCAAGGAAAGAATGGCAATTAAGCATCACAATAGGAATATTACAGGGTACAGTGAACACACAAACTGCTATATGTCCTGTAAGAAATAGCTGAAACCAAAACTTGACTGAGATGTTCATCCACACCCATGTGTACCAAACGACTCTCTTGTATAACTCTATTACTTATCAATAGGTACAGATTAAAAAATATATATATAGGACATAGCAGTCAAGTTATATATTTTATTCTACAAGAAACTATAAAAGCTGCCATATATAAGCTTACCTGGAAGCTGCTCCTGGGACATACTTGTCCTCCCAGCCACATTAGCACCGTAATCAAACACACTGGTGCGCAGTCTCCACTGAGTTGTCTGGATCTCTGACAGTGGACAGAAACTCCTTATTTGGTGTCAGTGGTGGGTCGGTAGCAGGACCTTCTATAGCCAGCTGTTTTTGGGCAACTGCAGCTGCCCTCCTCCAGGCTGATGAAATCATATCAGTGGCTTGATGCTGCACCTGATCAGAATTTCTACTGCGACCTCTGACTGTGTTGACATTGTTGACTAACTGGTTGTAAATCTCCTTTCTGGCCGTCATATCCCCATGGGTCTACTTTCATTAGTTGAAGTTACATTACTTCCTCTAACAAAAGTATGACCTGACTTCCACGAAAGTGCACTTCAAAAAAGTGCACTTTCACGAAATCTGATTCACCAATGCACAGTACAGTGGGGATAAGGAAATATATCCTTTTCCCCACTGTAGTGCGATCTTGGAGTTGGGTATATTTAAGTAGCAGGGGTATGGGGGGCGCAGCCCCCATATGGGGGGTGCAGGGGGACTTGCCCCTCTGCAAAACAATGTTTATTGTTTATTTTGTATTTATTTTGCAGATTTAGTGAATCAGCTTAATAAATACAAAGTAAACAAAAAAAATTGCTTTGCAGGGGGCAAGCCCCCCTGTACCCCCCATGTGGGGAGCTGTGCCCCCCACACTCCTGCTACTTAAATATACCAACTCCGAGATCACACTACAGTGGGGAAAAGGATATATTTCCTTATCCCCACTGTACTGTGCTTCTGTGAATCGGCTTTTGCGAAAGTGCAAATTCACTGAAGTGTACTTTCTCAGAAGTGGGGCCGTGCTTTTCTTGTTCGAAATAATATAATTTCGACCAAAACAAGTAGACCCATCCCCACATCCTCTCTCAAGCATAAAGGCTCTATGGTGCATTAGAGTCTGTATTACCACCTCAGTTTCTGTATTGCTGAAAGGGGGTCTTCGTGGATTTTAGGCTTGGGTGGCATAATCCTATGTAACATAAAACAGATAAATATCACATAACTAATGTACAGTAAACTCTCAGTTAACCAGAACTCAGGCAACCAGAACTCTCAAGCAACCAGAAAAAAAAAAATCGAAGACATTCAGTACAATTTTCATGTGCTGCACTTTCTGTCACCCCCACCCGCAGAAACATACCTTACGGTTTTAGAGTTTTAGAGTTTTAAAAAGGAAGATAAGAATAAATTCCCTCTCTCCCCAACCTAAGAACAAGTCAAACCAACCGAATAGTATAGGGTAAAGTATTAGTCAGATCTACTTTTAATAGCAACTCTCAAGCAACCAGAAACTACAGTTATCTGGCATCTACCAATTCCCATGGGTGCCAGTTAACCGAAAGTTTACTGTATTACTTACAAAAAATGACCAGTCTATGTACCCTTTTGTCAACACTAAGCACTTGAAACAAGCTTTTCATTTAATATAACTGAAGGCTAGGTGGTCTCACCTCTCTCTCACACAGAAGCACAATTTTGTACAAACCAAGGAATACCACATAGATAATGTATATATGTTTGCCACATAAATGTTCTTGAACCACAGTATGGTAGGTGGCTCCCCTACCCCCAAAATACCAAACAGATGAAGGTTTGTACAAATCAGAGAATACCACAGAAGTAATGTATATATACTTTCCACAAAATTATCAGGATATGTACACATTTACAACAGAAAAGTCAAGTTATGAATGTCAGTTACTTCTCACTGTGTCCACCACTCCTGTGGAGGTTGCCCTGGGTCATCTCAGAAGCATACCACCAGTGTCAGTGACATGTACATTACATTTATCTCCAATAACATAGAATATTGTAAAATCAAATTTTGAAAATAATAGTTGTGCTGAAAGTATGACCCATCTCAGAAATGTAACTGCTTGCCAAAAATGTCTATGTTAACAGTAAAGTATAAGAAGTGCATACAAGTTAATGTTTCATTTTCTGCTGGATATATAAATACATTTGTAACATTTTACATAATCTGGAGTGTACTTGAATAATACAAGCATATCTTAGCCAAATTATAAGCCTTCTCTGCAGATAAATCACATTCAAAGGAATGCCATTCTGTTTTTTCCAAATACAAATGTATCCACACCTTCAACTCCCCTAGCTGCATGGTTACCTTTTTATAGTGTAGAGTCAGCCCTGTGAGCACTGTAAAGATGCAAATGAGGTGTGAACTCATTAGAATTACTGAATACCAAACTTTTGACTTTGTGTAATAGATATAATCATAGTATAGGCTCTACACTGTTGTTAGTTGCTAATGGCTTGCAGCTGTGAATGATTAGTTTGAGAGAGAAGGAAAACATGACAGCAATTTAGACATCCTTCACTACAGTGGGTGTGCCAGTGAAGATAAACCTACAAAGTGTGGAACTAACTTCAGTGAGCTTTTAAAAGAACAAAACACCACACATTTATCATTTTTGATCACTAATAGCAAAACTCTCCTGCTTTTACTGAAAGCTGTTTTTTACTGTCATGTATTTTTATCACACATTTAAAGGAAAATGATACAAAATGTTCTATAGACTGCAAGCCTGGGATTACAGCAGAGATAAGGGAAGAATGAACACAATATAAAGATAAGACAGCTGCATCTTTGCAAACATATTCATAAATGGTTGTGTGATCACTCATTGTACTAAATATGTAAGCCACACATATACAACCGATAATTTACAAGTGTATGTCCTGTTAATACTGTAGAGGAAAGGAAAATTGCTTGTATTTGCATGATTTGATTTTTTTCTGCAGTTGTATCTGTGGTAAAAGGGATAACACACTTCAACTATGTTTTGCAATTTTATTACTTAGATAGTTCAAATCCAGAGATTTCTAATTGTTTAACATTTGTTTAATTTCTTAATTTGTTTTTCTATTTTTTTTGTCTTTAACATTTGTACAGTTTGTGGCTTAGCGCAAACATGGTTAAATGTATAAAAATTTAAAAATTAGTCTCAGGTGCCTTAGGAAGCACAACCACACTTAGCAGCATTGCTTGGCAGTCAGCACCTTGGATGATAATGACAGCAGAAATTACATCTGTGACCTAACTGTGTGTGTAGCAGAAAGTGTAAAGACATCGAGGTACACAACAGATAAAATAGATAGATCGTGGTTCAAGTTTCACAATATTTGTTTTAATGAGGACCAGTGATAATGACTATTAACATAAATAATCTATATTTGCTTTTGCCTGTGTCATTTACACATTGCTCACTGGTGTACAAACAGGACTCAGGGCTGATGGAAAAAAAAAACATTATTAGTTGCTTTGCCTTCCTTTGTGCAACCAGGGTAAGTGGTGCTGAGGGGCCAACAGCACTCTGGACATTACTGAGTGTAAAAAATACACCTGCTGCCTAGCTTTCCCAGTGGCACAAGGTATAAGTTCATGTTCAGAACCTGGGTGAGCCAGGCTTCTAATCCAGCACACTTCACTTTTTATTAATGGTGACCCGCTGTAATTTTTAACAAAAATAATAATATAAAGAAACTTATACATAGCAATAACTATGTATAGCATACACACAGTATTATGTGTTACTGGTGTAGCATGACAATTATGATTCTGTAATTATAAATATATTTTAAGATCTGAGATGGACTTCATAGTTTACTGGTAGTCATTTTCACACCTCCCATAGCACAAGTATAGGTGTAAAACAGAATGTATTGTGTGGTCTGAACCAGAACTCAGAAATCTACTCTGAACGTAATACAAGTATATGTATTTTCAATATATTGTCACACATTACTCCTACATCACACCTGAGAATGCATAAGCTAGGACCTTGTCATGCCACACATATACTTGGTTAACTGAAGTATAGCAGAAGTCACTCTTTAAGGTGTATATTACTAATAACCATGTTTGGCAAGCACTTCTTCTATGGCAATTAGGAAAAAACACCTATGTGGAAATATATGTATTCTCTTTTTCACATAGGTTTGAATCCCACATTGTACAAATGAGTTTTTTTAATGTGTAAGGCACATAGGTTTGAATCCCACATTGTACAAATGAGTTTTTTCAATGTGTAAGGCCACACAAAATATGTGCTAAGTCATACAATTGTCCCCCCCCCAATTCAAGTCTTAAAAGCAAAGTCATTTAACATAGTGTTGACCATTGGACAAATTGTTGTCAGGTATAGCAGCACATATGCCATAAATTAATGCCAACTGTCACATCGTCCTTCCTATTTCATAAACTGACTTCCTCTCTCTTTGGCAATGTTGATCTCTGCTTACCATTGCACAAACGAGGTTGGCATGGTTGTGCGGGTTTGCACACTGGCCCTAAAATGCAATATCACAAATTGTAGAGAAAACAATTTTGCAGTTATTGGAGAACCTGAATAGACATGTCAGGAGCTGGGAAAGATGGTGGCCAATTCAGGGTTCAAAGGTAGGATGTAGAGGATACAAAAATAGTAATTGCACTCCTTGTAAAGCACTAGAACCCTAGGCTGATGCAGGAGGACTATGTCAGGTCTCAGTATAAGGCTGAGGCTTGAAATAATCTAGCCAGGGCTGTTTCCAGTGCAAATGACATACCACACACTGGGGAGTAATGCAGGCACCATTATAATGACCAGAAATGGCACAAGCAGGTACAACTCAACCAGGGGCTGGATGTGTTTAGGATGCTGACATCCCCAGTTGTGTAAGTATACAGATAAAGCAACTTTAAATGATCTGGAAAGCTGTAGATAGTCAAGACAGGTATGCATAATGCTTTTGTGTCTGTTTTTCCTCTCTTTCTTTATTTTACAGCTGCTCATGAAATTTCAGTGAACAGGGAGGCACATGATGAAAGATTAAAAAGACTCAGAGAGGCAAAAGATATGTATGCAGCAAAAATGAACATGATTGTATTAAAGTGATTGTTCTTCTATACATTACTAGTAACTTAAGCTTGTAGATCTTAAAAGAAAACTCCACCTTGGACATAAAAAAACTGTTTTTCACTCTGTCTCTGTTTTTTGAGCTATTTAACACCTCAAAATCCATCTGACTGCTTCTTATAGAATTTTAATATGTTTTCTGCAAAATGGCTGCCAATAGGCATTGACATATCAACATGATCTTATTTTTCATCAAGGCTTTCTCTTTCCCATAATCCATTTCAAGTCTGCTTTATACATGTCATGCTAGACATAAGGAAGTAGTGGTGTATTTCCATGACATTGACATATAATGGGATTAGTATCAATCATTCTCATCTTATGTACTGTCAGTAACAGGACTGCTTCTTTTATTTCTTGAATGGCCCTCATTTGTGTGTGTGTCAGGGCTCATTTTACAGTATACTTGGGAATTATACAGCTGCAACCAAAACAGTAGCTAAATTGTAGACCTTTGTTCAAAGTATGTTTTTGTAGTCCAACAGCCCCCTCACCCACACTTTGGTAAATGTGCTGATACTTTACAAGAATTACAAGAAAAATATTTTCTGTTTTTTATTTTTTTAAATGTCACAGACATCTTTGACACTACATTCAAGTCATCTTAAAATGTAAAGTAGTATAAATAACAAATATTTAAAGTTTAAAGCTCAGCATTTCAATACTGTGATGCTGCTTATGTAAATTTGTTAAAAGAGGTGACAACTGCCTTTGAACCATTGGCTTATCTAATTGCTCTGCTCTTCTATGAAAGGCTTCACTACATTGGAAGCAGCTGTGAATCAGTGTAAATTTTCTTTCTGTCTGCAATAAAGGTAATAGAAAACAGTTTCACACCTCTCTGTCTTGTTTACAGCAGCATGAGCTCCTGACATCAGCAGGACTAATTATCTGTACAAGATTATCAGCAGTACCTGATTACAAATTTCTCCATGTCTGTGATATGTCATGCAGGTATAGACAAATTCTACTGAAAATTATGTGAGGAGTTAAGCTTAAAAAAGTGGGTGATCTCTACCTTCCTTTGATTCCAAGGCAAGGAAATGAAAGTTTTATAAAGTACAAGGAGGCTTCAGGTACCTATACAATACTGGAATCCTGTTGTAGGGGGAAAAGCAACCCAAGAGTTGAGTTAAACTGTTGAAGAAGATGGAGTTTTCCTTTAACTGCAAAAGCAAACATGCATACTTTCTTCTATACATTTTGATAATTGTATTAGGCAAGTGTAAGAGTGTATTCAGATTTTGTGGGTTCAAGTCCCACAAATAACAAATACATTCAAATTACAAAAATATCATTTTTTATTTTAATTCCAGCAAAACTGGCTTTAATGTCATGTTGTTAACTTAATCTGTGCTATATGTAAAATCATATGCACACTATCTGCATATTATAAGTATAGTTATAGTAATAAAGAATTTATGTGACATGTAATGGCTCTAATCATCTGTTTTCTTTTTTTGTCTCACCCCACCCCTTAAATCTCTTTTATATATATATATATATATATATATATATATATATATATATATATATATATGTATATATATATATATATATATATATATATATATATATATATATATATATATATACATATGTGCGTGTGTGTGTGTGTGTATCTGTGAACACACCATTCTGATTTCATACTTTTTCTGCCAAAAAACAAACAAACTGATTTTCAGCACAGGCAGGTAGACCAACTGCTGTGGCTCAGCTTGCTTACCCTCCACTGTCTGCCGCACCAACACCCAGCTAGTCTGGAACACAACCTATCAGTACTGTTTCTACAGCCCCTGCACTACCTGGTCCATCCACATCAGGTAGCATCACCCTGGCTGCTGGCGCATTTGTATCTTCTTAGAGTATTGGTGGATGTGGGGATTACATAACTTGCCAGGAACTGCCAGGGATAGTGTGTGAGGTATAAGAAACTATCATTGGTGCCCATTTCAGCCATCTGAAAAATTTTCTCCTTAGAATGCAAAAAGACCCTCACATCAAGCAATCCCACATGGAGACAAGGAAGGGGACAGTGATGACAGTTCTGAGGGGGAGGACTATATTCTCACTATTCCCATGCTTGATGGGCATGAGACTCCAGTGTCCCCAACCTATCCCTAAACATAGTGTCCTCCACTCTTCTGTGTCCACCACCATCCCTGTGTCTGTCTTGTTTGTCCTGTTTGCCCCTACCTACCTGACCTTCACATTCCTTTTTCCATTCCCCAATATTCCTCTCTTCTTGAAATCCCCCCAAAAATGGCCACCTGTCCCACAAAAATTTGTGTCCTATACATAGCTCTCCACTTTGCATTTGTGTCTTCTTGATGCACTTGATTTGGTCCAATTGGCTATACAACATGGCTATGTTGTTGTCACTCATCTGTGTTGTGGTGACAGTCCTAATTCATCAAGAAGTGGATAGCTATGGTTCTTTCCCAACCCCCCCTGGGAATTCCTTTATTGCTTCCCCTTTTGTTCTTCCTCCTGCTTGACCCCATTTCACCACGTTCCTATCTACCCCATTCTCATACCTTTAATCTTGTAAATAAAAGAATCACATACAAAACACATGGTCAGAAATGGCCCATACTAAATCCTTCAATTTTTGTCCTCTGCATTTGCATGGAGTTTGACATTGTGCACCAGTACCAAGCAGCAGTGAATGGCTGTTCATGTCATATGGCAAAATTTGGTGAGTTTTTGCCATCATTTGCACTATTCTGGTTATCTCCACTCAATGCTGTTTAAAGTTGCTGCACTAAAGGGGCACACTGTTAAAGCAGAGTAAAGGCAGTATTTGGAAGCATTTACTCTGACAGTTCTTTAGACTGCTGAATGTAACAAAATGCAAATTCCTATGTGGAGTGTTTATATAAATCATCAGTCTGAAGATTTTTGGCAATATCTTCAAGGGTTCAATTCCAGATGCAACTCTCCTCATTTCTTAGTGTTGCTGGAGGACCTGAGTATATTGATTACTGCCCAAAAATGAGCATCTGACGTAATATCCAACCCCACTCCTATCACATATTTATCTAACCTTGTTCTGCTTGTCATAAGCCTGTTGTCCCATTCCTTCTGTACCCCTATGTCACTCACTTCATGCTACACAGCATACAGTGTTAATAATGGCAACAGACCAAAAACATGACCATTAATGTGCCATTAAAAAACACTGCTAGGTGTATGTTCATCTTTCCTTTTATTCATCCCATCATTCCAACTCCTCTGTGTGTGTATATATCTGTTAGGTTGAAGGTTGGTATCTGCAGACTGACTTAATTGTGCTCATGGTTAATACTAACACTTTAATTCAATAGTTTATCATTTCTTGTGCACTGTGGAATGTTTTAAAATCATCTGTCGGATTATGTTTTTGACATGCTCAGGTGATGGATGAAATCTTCATCTAATGTGATGTGCAAACTGTCCTTATGTGGCAAAGCATACTGTACAAATGTTTCAGAATATATGGCCATACACAAATAGCTATATCTGCTGAGTCAGAGATAATCTTTTCAAAACATGTACCACCCCTTGTCATTTCCAGAAAGCTGTACACACAATTAAATTGTGATTTTCAGTGAGGCCGTCAAAGCATCTAATAGTTTTATGACTGTATAGAGGTAGGCATTAATGATAATTGTGTAAGACACATACTTTACTGTAGTCATTGTTTGTGACATTTACAGTAATGATCACATTTGCTTAGGTAATGCCATCTCGACATCATCTGTAAAAGAAAGTGAATGAGCTGAATTTAAACCCTGTGTTATTTGTGGTCTGAGCAGGAGTTTATTGCTCTGACACCTGCTGCCACATGAAAAGCTATGTAGCAGGTGTATTTTTTACACTCACCTCTGGCCAGAGTTTTGATGGCCTTGCATTGCTGTTTAGCCTGGCTGCACAAAGGAAAGTGAAGCAATAGAAATATTACTAGTTTTTCCATTTAAGCAAAGAACCATGTTTGCTCATTGCTTAACTCCACACAAATGGGGAAGCCAATAGCAACAGTTCTTAATATAATAAAAGTTATGACACACACTATTCTGTCAGCTATTTCTCACATACCATATATTCCTAACTAATTCTCAGTTCAAGTTGTATCCATGAAATAGGAATTTTGCATGTGCTAACACTTTGCCATCATTCGCGTAAATGAGTTTCCCAGAGATGTACTATGTAAACAGGTGTTTGCCCTGTATTACTATGGTTATTGCCCAGTTATCCTCCATCCCATCAAAAGGCATTCTTAAACACAACAGAAGGGAAGGAACTTGTTATTCATGAAAACATACTTACTCAGGTGCATGTGTGCCCTGCAGCAATACACTTGCAAATGATATTACAGTAATAGGTCTAATGTCAACTACACAACAGAAATAAAGAGCACAACTGCATTGTTTCATTTGTTATGGATTTATACTAACACTAGCTGTTGCTCATCACTGATGAAAACCCATTGATATTTTTTTGAAAAATCTAGTACTGTGTACATCAGTTCATCAGAATATAAACACACATATATCAACACTTGGGTTCTTGCTATTTCCAAACTGTGTGTGTGTGTGTGTGTGTGTGTGTGTGTGTGTGTGTGTGTGTGTGTGTGTGTGTGTGTGTGTGTGTGTGTGTATGTGAGTGAGAGTATGTTATGTAAACATATTGAGAAACAGGTACATGTATGTCTTAGTTCTTCAGCATGCATTCATGACAGCTTATTTTACCTTGGTTAACTAGATGACTTTTAAAGTATTGTTTGCATATTACAATTTCAAAAGTAAATCTGAAGTCCAGACACTGCAGACAAGTCTCACAACAGTAGATGTTACCTGCAACATTCTTATGGTGTCATCCTCTATAAATACCATTATGACAATGAAACTATCAGACTTCTGTGATGGCGTGAATGTTAAGTACTGTGTTCTGCAGCTGAACTAACAACTTTCAACTTGTGTGTGTGCCTATATGTGTAACTCTGTGTGTATGTAAGCATGTGGAGTCATAAGAGCATGAATCTATGTCCTAATATCCTCAGTCAAATCTCATTGAGAACAAGGTTTTACAGTGCTACATGACTACACTGCAATGTCATACAGCCCTCCCAACATACACTGATAATGTCATCATCTATGAAATGTTTTCTGACAATATAAAAGTCAGACGTGCTATGAAACTAGTGAAAAGTACTGTGTTCTCTAGCTTGTATAACTAGGTATGTATGGGGTTCTAATATCACTGCAGTTAACTAGTGTGTTTGTTCATTTAGCATTCATTCTAGAAACCATTTTAGAGCAGCATGTGAGACACTCCTACTAACATTTTCTCACCAAATACTGATGATGTCATCTGCTACAAAGTCTTCTCTGACAATATAAAAGTCAGACTTGTGCTGTGATGCTAGTACTAAGTGCTATGTTCCCTAGCCTGTGTAATCTAGAAGTATTTCACATTTTAAATTTGTTTACTGGGTTAGTCCGACTGAGCTGAGTGGCCCGTTTTCAGCAGAGACTCTGGGAGAAAAGATCCAAAGTGAAATACAATTTTTATAAAAAGAAGTAGCACTCATAACCATAATTATACAGTGAATATTTATAAAAAGAAGTAGATAATAAGTAATGATAATTATACAATGAATATATGCAATATGAATTTAGATTTACACAAGTAGTTGGTAGGGAGGTAGTGACAAGAGTATACATAATGCCAGTACAAAGAAAAACAATATATTATTGATAAATAGCAATGTTACAAAACTAATTTGTTGTCATTTTGGCATATATTGGTTCTGTAGAGTAGAAAGAAAAATGAATGAGGAGTTGAGAGGCAGAGTGATGCCAAAAATAGAAGTCTAAAGGCTGATAAAAGATTGGAAGTTTAGATAAAATGCACAGAGAAAGATGGCTAGTGAGAGTAAACAGGAAGAAATGTATTAGTGAGATGGGAGGAGGTTGACCCTACACCCTAGGAACCACTTCTGTGGCTCTGCCCAACAGGGGCACAGGAAATTAACTTTCTTGGGTGGAGTAAGCCAGGGAACCTTGTTGGCTAGGCTTACTTAGGCCCTTGGGCCAATAGCCTAGTACCTACCTATAATAAGAGTATTAGATGTAAGGGAAAGTAGTTAAGGAGGATGGGTACAGCAGTGAGTCCAGTGAATTTTTATGTATTCTCTAGTGGCTGTTTTGAATTTTTAGGGTGTTTGAGGGATCTAATTTCTAAGGGGAGTTTGTTCCAGGATAAGGCAGGGCTGAAGCTGTAGAGGTTGCAACCAGTTTTGGTCTTGGGTTTATATATTTGTAGCAGGTCTTGATCAGAACTGCGTAGAGACCTAGTTGGGGAATATTTACAGATTATAGGAGTAAGGCTAGGGCAGAATGAGTGTTGATACAGAACAGAGTGAATTATCTGTAGTTGAGAGACAATGAGATGGTGTGATAATTCTAGCCAGGCTAAGTGTTTTAGAGAGAGACAGTGGTGAGCCTTATAAATATGGTGTGCAGCAAATCTAGCTACCTTGTTGTAGGTTGATTCAAGTTTAGTTAAGAGTGAGGCGTTCAGATTAGTAAAAATGTGACAGCTATACATTAGGGTAGGAAGAAGGCATGCATGAGAGAGGGTTATTTTTGCATTGTTTGTTAAGAACCTTTTGTTGTGCTAAAGGAGTCCTAGTTTTTGTTGTGTCTTTTTAATACAGTTAAGCAAATCTAAATCAAACTTTAGTTGCTCATCTATTGTTACACCTAATAGTTTTGTGCTGGATTCAGCAGTGATAGATGCGTTATTGAGTGACAGTATAGTAAAAGTTGTTTTGAGATTATTGAGGTTTTTGAGGAGAAAAAGTAAGAGTTTAATCTTCTTTGGGTTGAGAATTAGTTTGTTGTGTGAGAGCCAGGATTCTACAGAGTTAAAGGATGCCTGGGTAGCAGAGTAATGGTCGGAGGGAGCGTCTGTGATGGTGATGACTGTAGAGTCATATGCATATTGTATAAGGGATGACTGGGGACAAGAGGTATATGCGGTGGTGGTGCTACGGTAGCGTTGTTGCCTCACAGTTAGACATTGTCCGTTCAATTCTTAGTTAGAGCGTCTTCTGTGTAGCGACATGCGTGAATGGGCATTCCTTTGTTGAAGGTTGTGCGTTAGGCCCGGCAAGCCAGTACGTAAAAAATCTACTGCCAATCATTAGCGGACTGGAGTTCCGCTGTGGCGACCCCTAACCGGGAAAAAGCCGAAAGACACAAAATTAAAAAGTAGTGGGCCAAGGATAGATCCTTGAGGGACTCCCATTTTTACTGGGAGGGGAGGGGATAGAGCTGAGAGCCATTTGACAGATTGCAGACAATCGAAGAGATATCTAGAAAACCAGGTAATAGTAGAAGAAGAGAAATTTAGGCGTGTTAGTTTAGACAGAAGAAGAGGATGGGAGACTATATCAAAGGCCTTAGAGAGGTCCAGGAATAGACAGGAGACTAGTTTATTGTTATCACAAGCAAGAGAGATAGTATTTATGAAATATATTAGTGCACTTGTGGTACCATGTTTAGAGTGAAAGCCACGTTGGGTAGGTGTGAGTAAGTTTTCCTGAAGTAGGTATTGCATAACTTATTTGCAGATACATTTTTCCAATATTTTTGAGAGAGGAGACAGTATTACAAATGGTCTGAAGTCAGTGATATCGGTGGAGTTTCCACCTTTATATATAGGTAAGGTGTAGAATTTTTTCCATGAGGAGGGGACATAAGATTCAGAGATGGAGCAATTAATTAAGATAGATACAGGGAAAGCAAGAGATTCTGCTGCAATCTGTAGGAAATAAGGGGGTAGATTGTCAGCAGAAGGAGAGCAGGGTTTAAGTTTCGAGAGTAAAAATTTTATATAGGTGGTAGGTACAGTTTTAAAGGTGAAAGAGTTAGGGGATAGGGTGAAGAAATAGAATTGGAGAAGTTGTTAGCATCATTAGAGTAGGGGAAGGAGTTAATCATTTTAGATATAGATTCAATAAAGTGTGTGTTGAATAAATCAGCTGTTTCTTCAGGTGTATTATCTAGGCAGGGGTTTGGACAGAAAGGGTTTCCAGGATGCAATATGTGATTTAAAGAGTTCCAGAATTTTTGGGGGTCTGACCTTTGGGCTGCAGGGTTAGTATAAAAGTCCATTTTGTGTTTGTAGATATGTTTTTTGGCTTGTTTTCTGAGTTCTTTGTATTTTTTAAAGTGAGTGGGGAGCTTGTTTTTTATCCACAATTTCCACATCCTGTCTCTGTTTTTCATTAGGCTACAGGTAGGATTTGTTAACCATGGAGATATATTAAATTTGGCCCTGACTGTGCAGAGAGGAGCAAGAGAGTTTAAGATGTTTAGGATGGTAGAGTTGAAAGAATGGACAGCTTCATCAAGGGGGAGAAAGGAGAGATGTGACCAGTTTGTTCTGGAGAGATGGTCTTTGAAGGTCTCAGGGCAGAAGGAGGAAAGTTTGTGGGAGGTTATGTATCTGTGGGGCATAGTGAAATGTGAAGTATAGTTTATGACTCTCTTGGGGGAGTGATCACTTAGGGCATTGGGTAGGGTCTCAGGATTATGGTATTTATGGGGGTGGGAGACTAAAATCCAATCAAGGAGAGAGCTAGGGAGATGAGATTTGTTGGTATGAGCAGGTGTAGAGATAAGTTGCACAAAGCCGTGCAAGTTGATGAATGAAGTAATGTTGGGTGCCTGAAGAGTAAGCCAGTTAATATGTACCTCCCTGAGAAGGATAGTTTCATTCTGGATGTTTTGGGAAAGGTGGGATAGAATGTTTTCCAGGATGTTAATGTTGTTTCCATATATAGATATAGTGGTGTAATTGTTTAGTTTAAAGTTGGCCATCAGGAGGGGTGAGAAGGAAGGTGAGAAGGAGGGAGTTGGTTTGTTTGGGCTAGAGGGAGTAAGATGGTCAGAATAGACAATGGCCACTCCACCGCCTTTTTTCTTTTGTCTGTCGAGTCTAAGGATGTTATATCCAGGTGGGAGGATATCACTATCTTGGTTGTGTGGTTTCAACCATGTTTCGGTCAGGGTTATTATACTAGGGGTATAGTTGGCCATCCAGGCATGGAACTCACTAACTTTATTGAAAACACTTTTAAGATTTAGAGAGTAGTAGGATACCTGATTTTTTAAAGGAGTGTAGCTGGTAGGGTTAGGGGGGGTTAATATTATTGACAGAAGAGGTGGGGTAGGGACCAGGGTTAGGGTGAATGTCACCTTACAGAAGTAAAAGCTTTGGAGGAGGAATTGTTTGATTAGGAGGCAGTTTATTTTTTCATCAGGTGAGGTAGAACGGTAAGGAGGTACTTTGATTTTAGAGAGTGGAGTGTTTAAAGGAAAGATAAATGAGCATATGGGAAAGTATTGCTGGGCTTGTATAAAAGAATTGTCATTTAAATTAGTTGAGTAGAAATGTGGTGGTGTTAGATGGCAGTGATAGGATGTGAGGGTGTATAGAAGGAGTAGGGGAGGTAACGAGAAAAGTTTGGTTTTTGAAAGGCATAATGGGAGGAGAGGTAGTGGACAAGAGAGAGGCTGAGGTTGAGGTTAGAGAGGATGCGTGAGGGATAGATGAGGGGTAGTAAATGGGTAGGATGGAAGTGATGAGGTATCACGATTTGAAGTTGTTAGAGTTGAAAGTCAGATGTAAGATAAGTGTGGGAGTGGCTGGGAGGGAGGTGTAAGGGGAGGGTTTTTCAGGTGTGATAGGTTTAAAAGAAATTATATGGGGGGGTGGGAGGGGAGCGAAGTGAGCCCGAGCTTAGTGAGGGTGAACAATGCGAGTCTACATTCAGGTTGTAGTACTGCATTTGAGTGTAAACAATCAGTGAGATGTTGCCTTGGAAGTAAGCAATAACTAGGGCTGCCAGTAAGGTTATAAACTCAAGATACTACCGGGGAAAAAAATACTCAGGTTAGAGAAACAGGGCAGGGGGGCTGGGATGCACACTAGAAAGACAGGGTCTAATTGTCTAGGCCTAAGGAATTTGGAAATGCTTGGAATTCCTGGTAATGTGCTCATGAGAAGGTATCAGCTTAAAATGCTACAGTGTAGCAACTCTAACAGCAATAGGCAGTTTGCGTGCTTTAGTTTAGGTTTTCCTTATAGTGGCTGGAGACTGTCCTTATTTGAGTTGAAAAAGGACCTGCAGTGCCGGTAGACCACTTATGCAGAATCTCGGAGTGGGATGCAGCAGGGAAACGGCTGGGAAGGAAGCAAAAAAGGGAAGAATAAGAACGGAGAGGGAGGAAAAAATAAGTACAAAACACAGAGACTCAGAAAAAGGTCACTTACTCTAAAAAATATATCTAATAACAGTATATAAAACACTTGATCAAAAGCCAGTTTTCAGGGGATCCTAGATTGCTATTAACGCATAACAGGAAGATAAGGACCGAGAACACCTTTGCATAGTAAAAGCCATCTCCAGTCCTTCTAGTAATAACTGTTTCAGTACAGCCTGAAAATCTTTATTGTACAGGTTTGTTCTTACTAGCTAAGAACTCACGGCAGAGACTTAATAGAAGCAGCTCAAAGTAATATTCATAGACACACATTAGAATGCAAAAGCAGCGATATTTTAGTTGTATCTGAATAAAACACTGTAGGCCTTCTAAATGGTACGGGGTAGAGATTCCCAAACAAAATACACTAATCAACCACTATGATTGCTTGCAGATATGAGTAGGCAACAACTAGGGCCGACCAAAACCGTTTTGGGACATGCAGGTGAAATACAGTCTCAGCAAGCAATAAATGACAGAATGCAAAGTCCATAACGCAAAATGGAGCAAACAGTGATTAAACCACTTTAAACAGTTATATTATTGTTGTAAGTACAGCGTTTCATCAGACAATCATAATCCAGGGTGGGTTCAATTTGGCAATGGCTTAACAGAAAGTAAAAAGAAAGCCAAATACATAACATTTACAATAGTATATGTTGTAGTTGAGTCCTTACCTGGCGAGCACACTACCTCAGGGGAATGCACGGCATGGGGATATTTCAAATATGGTGCCCTTAGCTATAGGACAAAGATATAGACTTACAACAGGTAAAGGGGGCAGGAAAAGGCAAAAGAAAGGGAGGGGCTACACTCAGGTCGCAGTTCCACATTTGAATGTAAACAATTAGTCAGATGTTTCCGTGGAAGTAAGCAATAACTAGGGCTGCCAGTAAGCTTATAAACTCAAGATACTATTGGAGGAAAAAAAATAGTCAGGTTAGAGAAACAGGCCGGGGGGGAGGGGGGGGCTGGGATGCACATTAGAAAGACAGGGCCTAATTGTCTAGGCCTAAGGAATTAGGAAATGGTTGGCGGTCCTGGTAACGTACTCATGAGGAGGTATCAGCTTAAAATGTTACAGTGTAGCAACTCTAACAGCAAGAGGTAGTTTGCATACTTTGTTTTAGGTTTTCCTTATAGTGGCTGGAGACTATTCTTATTTGAGTAGAAAAAGGACCTACAGTGCTGGTAGACTACTTCTGCAGAGTCTTGGAGTGGGATGCAGCTAGGAAATGGCTGGGAAGGAAGCTTAAAAAGGAAAAATAAGAATGGAGAGGGAGGAAAAAATAAGTACAAAACACAGAGACTCAGAAAAAGGTCACTTACTCTAAAAATATATCTAATAACAGTATATACAATACTTGATCAAAAGCCACAGTTTTCAAGGGATCCTAGATTGCTGTTAAAGCATAGTAGGAAGATAAGGACCGAGAACACCTTTGCATAGTAAAAGCCCTCATCCAGTCCTTCTAGTAATAACTCTGTTTCAGTACAGCCTGAAAATCTTTATTATACAGGCTTGTTCTTACTAGCTAAGAACTCACGGCAGAGACTTAATAGAAGCAGCTCAAGGTAACATTCATAGACACACATTAGAATGCAAAAGCAGCAATATTTAAGTTGTATCTGATTAAAACATTGTAGGCCTTCTAAATAGTATGGGGTAGAGATTCCCAAACATAATACACTAATCTACCACTGTGATTGCTTGCAGATATGAATAGGCAACAACTAGGGCTGAACAAAACCATTTTGGGACATGCAGGTGAAATACAGTCTCAGTAAGCAATAAATGACACAATGCAAAGTCCGTATCGCAAAACGGAGCAAACAGTGATTAAACCACTTTAAACAGTTACATTATTGTTGTAAATGCAGTGTATTTCATCAGACAATCATATAATCCAGGGTGGGTTCAATTAGGCAATGGCGTAACAGAAAGTAAAAAGAAAACCAAATACATAACATTTACAGTAGTATATGTTGTAGTTGAGCACGCTACCTCAGGGGGATGCACGGCATGAGGATATTTCAAATATAGTGGCCTTAGCTACAGGACAAAGATATAGATTTACAACAGGTAAAGGGGGCAGGAAAAGGCAAAGGAAAGGGAGGGGCTACACTCAGTCAGATGTTGTCTTGGAAGTAAGCAATAACTAGGGCTTCCAGTAGGTTTATAAACTCAAGATATTATTGGGGGGGGGAAATATTCAGGTTAGAGAAACAGGCCAGGGGGGCTGGGATGCACACTAGAAAGACAGGGTCTAATTGTCTAGGCCTAAGGAATTATGAAATGGCTGGCATTCCTGGTAATGTGCTCAAGAGGAGGTATCAGCTTAAAATGCTACAGTATAGCAACTCTAACAGTAAGAGGTAGTTTGCATATTTTGCTTTAGGTTTTCCTTATAGTGGCTGGAGACTGTCCTTATTTGAGTAGAAAAAGGACCCCGCAGTGCCGGTAGACCACTTATGCAGAGTCTCGGAGTGGGATGCAGCCGGGAAATGGCTGAGCAGGAAGTTTGCTTTAGGTTTTCCTTATAGTGACTGGAGACTGTCCTTATTTGAGTAGAAAAAGGACCAGAAGTGCCAGTAGACTACTTATGCAGAGTCTCAGAGTGGAATACAGTTGGGAAATGGCTGGGCAGGAAGCTGGCAAGTTCACTACCTCAGGGGAACGCACGGCATGGGGATAGGTTTTAATTTCACTGCCGTCAAAGTGTGTGTGTGTGTGTGTGTGTGTGTGTGTGTGTGTGTGTGTGTGTGTGTGTGTGTGTGTGTGTGTGTGTGTGTGTGTTTAGTTAATTCTCATTCTGGAGATCATTTTCGATCAGCATGTGAGGCATTCCTACTAACATCTTCTTCTCACTAGGCACTGATGATGTCAACTGCTATAAAGTCTTCTCTGACAATATAAATGTCAAACTTGTGCAGTGATGCTAGCATGATGTACTGTGTTCTCTACCTTGTGTAACTAGGTAGATAAAGGTTCTAATCTCACTGCAGTCAACGTGTGTGTGTGTGTGTGTGTGTGTGTGTGTGTGTGTGTGTGTGTGTGTGTGTGTGTGTGTGTGTGTGTGCATATGTTCAATCATCTTTCATTCTGGTGACCATTTTAGATTAGCATGTGAGACACTCCTACTAACATCTTCTTCTCACCAGACACTGATGATGTAATTTGCTATAAAGTCTTCTCTGACAATATAAAAGTCAGACATGTGCCATGAGGCTATGTTCTCTAGTTTGTGTAACTAAGTAGGTAGGGATTCTAATCTCACTGCACTCATCCTGTATGTGTTTAGTTATCTCTCATTCTGGCAACTAGAGAAGCATGTGAGACACTCCTACTAACATCTTCTCACCAGGCACCGATGATGTCATTTGCTATAAAGTCTTCTCTGACAATATAAAAGTCAGACTTGTGCCTTGAGGCTATGTTTTATAGATTGTGTAACTAGGTAGGTAGGGATTCTAGTCTCACTGCACTCAACCTGTGTATGTTCAGTTATCTCTCATTCTAGCAACCATTTTAGAGCAGCATGTGAGACATTCCTACTGACATCTTCTTTTCACCAGACACTGATGATGTTATCTGCTATAGTGTCTTCTTTGATAATTTCAAAGTCAGACTTGTGCTGTGGCAATAGTGTTAAGTACAGTGCTCTCCTGGTTGTATAACTAGGTAGGCAGGGTTTCTAATCTCACTGCAGTCAACGTGTGTGTGTGTGTGTGTGTGTGTGTGTGTGTGTGTGTGTGTGTGTGTGTGTGTGTGTGTGTGTGTTCGGTTATCTCTCAATCAGGGGACCATTTTAGAGCAGCCTGAGAGACACTCCCACTAACATCATCTTCTCACCAAACACTGATGATGTCTTCTGCTATAAAGTGTTCTTTGACAATATAAAAGTCAGATTTGTTCTGTGGCACTAGCATTAAGTACTGTGTTCTGTAGCTAGTGTAGATAGCTTGGTAGAGGTGCTACTCTTACTGCAGTATACTTGAGTATGTGTCTGTTCATTCAATTATCAGCCTGGAGACAGTTTCAAAATAGCTTGTGAGACCACAACTATGTCAATCACTTATTACTCCTACCCACTTCTTCTTTTGAATGTACAATGATGATGATGTGATCCCCTCTAAAGTGAACTATGACAGTATTATGTTCAGATGACTATGTTGGTACGAGCATTAACTACTGTGTTGTCTATTTTTTGTATCTAGTTTGTGGTTCTAATCTCACAGCAGATGTGTGTGTGTGTGTGTTTACATACTGAACCACAGCCCTAAAATGACCCTCTTCAAGTCATCTGCAGACCACTGGATGTGCGATTGCTAATTCTGTCATGGGGTGGTGCACATGCCACATATGGGCAGAGGCAGCATGTAATAAAATCAAACACATACACACATATGCACGTACCCCTACTATCTTACATCATATAGATATATTGATTTTTGTTTAAAAGCTACAATAATGACTATGATTTTATGTGATGTTGGCCATTAGCCTAGTAATGTCCTGTGACCCTATGAAGATTGCACATGTCGATCTTGCTGTCATCCACTTGTGCTTTGTTGAGGTGTGAAGGTACGGTAGCCCTACAACAGTGTATTCCAATCTGTGATTTAAGGTAAAGTATTGATGGCCACTGCTGCTATTTGATTACATCTTCCTTTCATAACAGCTGTAGTAATATGCCTCCTGAGGACTGTAGACATGGGATGATGCTATGTATATTGTTGTCTTACAAAGGTATGTGTTTTTGTAGTGGAGTATATTAACATTCTACACATTTCTCATTCAACCATCAGATTGACACTTGCAGTATGGCACATGTGTACATGTGTATAGCTACCATCATGAAATGCTATGTGACATACAGCAGTATTGCATCATACTGACCACATGGGCACATATGCCTTGTTTCATCCACATATTGTAACACTGGTATATACACAAACATAACTAGCTGAGAGTTACTTGCAACTGTGGTGAATTCATTGTATGCCAAATTGTGCTGCTATTCACAAGGATTATTCAGGTGTTGCCCAGTAGCATTGTGTGATTGTCAGAAATTGTGTCATTAACTATTCTGCTTGAACCACATCCATCTCATATGTAATGTGACCTGATATGATATCCCTCACACAAACTTTTGCATTGATAAACTTATAGGCATATGACATGCAAGTGATGTAATGACATGAAATAGGTAGAGTTATACAACTGTGTTAACAGATGTGTTCTTACAAATCTTTTTTTAAAGTAAGTACAAAGTCTTATGGGGAATACATAGCTATGTGCACAGATAGTTGTGGGTGGTGCCACTAATACTCAACCGGAGGCAATAAACAACCTGCTAGCCGACAGATTACAGTCAAAATTCAACTCCCTTTCCCCAGTGCTCATCACCCAAAGTATACACTCAAACATTACTTGCATATTTTCTCAGTAAAGCAGCTCATCTCTAAACTCTTTAAGGCTAAAAACATGGCATAAATGAGCCCTGACAACATCCCAAGTTGCCTTATCAATAAATTAAAACATGACCTAGTAGACACAGTTGGATCCCTACTTAATCACAGCCTCCAGACAGACTATTTTCTGGCAAAATGGTAGGCAGCAACAGTCATCTGTTTGAACAAGGGAGAACCATCACCCAACGCAGGGAAGTATAGACCCATAAGCCTGACTAGCCTCATCTGTAAGCCAAGAGAAAGAATCATCATGGACCTTGCAAGAACATCAGTAATCTCCCGACTGTTTAACCAACCCATTTTTGATTTGTTAAGGCTATATCATGTCTGCTAAATCTTGTAGACTTCTTTGAGAAGGTCACTAAGGCCATGGATGAGGGGAAAAATGGGCATCCTGCATAACTTGACTCGGCCAAGGCAATGGACACAATTCCACACTTGGGTATTACAGAGAAACTGTCTCAACTAGCTATAAACTGCTACATCACCAAATGGGTAGCCCAATGGATCACCACAAGTACACATACTGTCAAAGTGGTTGAATTCACCTTTAGCAAGAGGCCAGTGACCAGTGCATTACCACAAGGTTATGCACTAGGCCCTTTCCTGTTTGGTATTTAATTCATAGATGTCAGGACAAAGTTAGACAGCCTTTGTGCAACCATTTTTGTGAATGACTGCAAATTGTGGACAATCCTTGAATCCAGTAATGGTATTGATATACTGCAGAAAGTATTAACACACACAAATGAATGATGCTAGAGTCATGGAGACACATGAAATGTCCAAAAAAGTATAATTAATTTCTTTTGTAAAGCAAATTTCCAACCTAATTACAATATAGACAGCACACTCCATTTAGTACACCCAGTGGTACATGATCTGGGTACTCAGGTTGACAGTAATTGTAAGTTCAATCACCATGTGTCCACAGTGGTGACCAATCCTTTCTATGTGGCGCAAGTCATAAGTATGGGTATGGCATCCAGCTCAAAGGATATTATAATTCCATTGTACTCGGCCCTCATCATAGTAATTGAGACCGATGCACCCATTTGCATGTAACTCGCCACACATGTGCAACAGCTAGAGCAACACCAGAAATTTTGCACAAGGAAGATACATGGTGTACTAGACAAGTCCTACATGAAGATTGAAACCCATATCACTGTATACCGTCCCCTGCAGACTAATAAGGGTTGATTTGTCTCTGGACTACAGGGCAGTCTCCAATCTGGCCCTAATGGAAATGTTACACATTGGTAAAGCAAACTGCATGATGCTCACTCATTCAAAGGATGATAACCTAGTCTTTGACATAATAAATCATGCTGGAGAGAGAGAAAAGTGTCACAGATACTATCCCTTATGTAGAACAAACTTCCCATTCACATAAAGCAATGGCCTTTCCTGACCATATTCAAGTACAACCTACATCAATGGATAATTAATATTAATTGTAATCATGGTATTGCATTCATGACCCTCATAGATAGAGGCAGTTGATCTTAGATAACATAGCATAGACTCATAACTGTGTGAAATTTGTTTACATAGTTATTTAAAATTGTGAAACTCGTGTTAAATATGGCTGGGCTTTTATGTCATCTTGGAACATTAGCCTCGTACTCTCCTATGAATTTATGAACTCCAATTGTATCCTAGCTACAGTTATAGTGTGACTGTACAGCATCATGGAGAGAACAGTACATCACATCAGTATTAATACTAGATATTTTGCATGAACACATATGAATGCATGTCAGGATTTCATGCCAGTATAGCATTTTCACTGGAAAGGTCAGGAGGACAGCGATGGTGTGGCACATGGCTTGAGGTTTGACATGTGCTTATAGAGTGTGCTCCATGCATTGTCTGGTATGTAAACAAATTATAACAATGACACCTTCATTGCTCATTGACAATAGACTTTGTATTGCTGTAGTTTCTGTGCACATGGGCATAGTTGATGCATTGCCATCAGTGTCACTACTGTACCATTATTTATAATGTACCAGTTCTTAATTCAAACATCAATTGCAGATGCTTCAGACAATTTATCCATTGCTATTAAATGTGGCAGGTGCATGCAATACACATCTGTGTGTATGGAATCCACTCATAATAGTGTTTTGCTTGTAAGTGTTGTAATTCTTATGGCCAATACCTATATCAGCCAGGGATGCTGTAGTCAAGTGTATTACATTTGTTACAGTCAGCTTGCACACATCTTGTTGCCCATACAGAACAATTCTTTCATACGCATACCTATTAGGAATTGACAATGCAGACTTCCCTTCAAGGTGTTGTACAAGAAGCTTGCATTATGCATATTTCTGTGTTGCAGCCAGTAAATGTGGAGATCATTGACAACATTGATGGCAAGAGTTTGATTGCTGCACATGTGGCTTGTGGCTTATGTGTCATGCCAATCTCTAAAATGGCCAGGATTGCCCCTGAATTCAACTCCAGGTTTAACACTGTCCCACTTAACCCCTCCAAAGACAGTTTATTTTTGGAAAAGAGGTGGTGAATTCATCTTATTGAATAATGGGAATCATTATAGTTTTACACAACAGTTCCTGCAGAGCATGTATAATAAACTCACATATTCTGGCAATGTCACAGATTAATGTTGTTGATATTTTTAAATTGTTTCTGATTGTGCCTACTTCTGACAGCAGTTGTCCATGAGTCTGTTGCTGTGTCTCCATGACTGGTTGTGAGGTATGCTAACATTCCAGTCACATTCAAGCAAGTAATTTTGAAGTTCTTCACAACATGCACATACCCCTATTCTATATACCATCCTTGCTAAATGTCCTTTCCAGTGAGCATGACAGTGATGTTTATATCATAACCATTCATCTCTATCATACTTCTCAACCGTACTGAATTCCTCAGTATTTATTGGTTTTAAGGTCAAAATAATGGCATGCTATGAATTTCTGAGTGGCTCCTTTGATTTCCAATTTTTTTTATTTATAATTTTAACTTATGGCTGATGTCATCATGTACCGTCAGTGTATTCTGCAGTGTCATCAACATGCAAGGGTGTGCGTGATGACTTTAGCTTCATGACTGCCTGTCAGGCTTACTCTGAGACTACTCGGAATGTTTTGGTTTTGAATTGAAATTTGAATTGGAGAGTGGAGACAACGGAGTAGCAGCAGCAGTGAGCAATGAGAGGAGCTGTGCACAGCCACATTGCACAATTTAAGTTCTGAACTTCTGCAGAGTTGCTATCAGGATCAGGAAGATGAAGAAATTTACTTTTTCCGGCGGCTCGACCTTGGCTTCCTCAAGGTAAGTAAAAAGAATAAAAAAAAAAAAAAAAAAAAAAAAAAAGGCATGATCCACGTATGGTCATTTTGGAAGAAGCTACCATGCAAACCCTGTGGTTGGTTCACCTGGTTTTTAAATGAATTGCAGCAATATTTAAAATTGTCCCCGACTTTGCATCTTTCTCCCCATATTACTTTTGGCTTTGTACTTTGTACAGAATTCTTGAACAGACCAGTTGACAGGTACATCTGAAAGTAAAGGCTGTCTTGCAGTAATATTCTGTTGTAATTTACAGTATGTCTTGTACTCCAATTTATGGCTATGTGTGGTGCTGATCTTTGACTCATGCAATATTAATAGCCTGAGTGGTGCGGTGCCTTCCACAGTAGAGTAATCCTTACTGGAGCAAACAACTGATGAGTGTTTGGCAGGGTGGCTACTAGCTATTGATGTACAATCTGCTTTTATAGGCACACCTGTTGGTGTGCGTTGTTCTTGGCTGGGGTACCTTTTGTGCGGACTCTGCTTGTGGAACTTTATGTCCACACATCCAAGAACATACTACAGTCTGGGGCAGAGAGTACTAGATGGATTATGATAAATTAGACTGGGGGTAGTGGGGAAACGAATACAATCAGATGATGAAGGCTGAACAGAGTCCTTTAAGTTACATGGTCAAAATGTAACGTATGTGGTCTTACTGTTCCTGCTCCTTGTAAAACTGTCTCTTCACTTTATTTATTATTTGCCAGTGAGAATCAGTTGTACTTTTGTTTATGTTAAGAATCCAGCAATTATAATGCAATTACGATATTGATGGGGAATTTATACTGTGTGCTGCAGGTCTTCACATTTAATACATGCAGCTTGCATGAATTATTTCAGCTGACAGCATCCGTAACTGTAATAAAAAAATTAAATATGTTGGACCCTTTTAATGAAAATATGTCGACTGTATCTCAAGCAAGGAAAAAAGTCAAAAGAGCAGTTTGGAATTTCACACACACACACACACACACACACACACACACACACACACACACACACGCACGCACGCACACACACACACACACACACACACACACACACACACACACACACACACACACACATATATATATATATATATATATATATATATATATATATATATATATATATATACACACACACACACACACACACACACACACACACACACACACACACACACACACACACACACACAAACACACACACTATCATGTGTGGTGATATACTCGCAGAGGAGGAGCAAACAGTAGTATGTACTGTGCTATCTACATATGTTCATAGGTTCATAGCTGTGTACTAGGCTAATGGCCCTGGAGCCTTTACAAGCCTAGCTTGCAGGATTAGCCTGGCATCATGCCACCCGACCTTAGTTCCCAGTACCTCTGTGGAGTAGATCCACTGGAGTGATCCCCGGGGTGAATTTTCTATTTCCCATCCACTCATCAAGATTTCTCTTGAAGAAGGCCGGTGAGGTGGTCTGTTTGACATGTATGGGAAGTCTGTTCCATAGCATGGGCAGTCTTTGGGTTTTGAACCTGCCCCTCCAGCATGTTCTGTTGATTGTGGTTATGAGGTTGAGGTCTCTGGAGTGTGTGGTGTGGAGGGATTGGGATTTCTTTAGATGTAACATTTCTAACAGAGCTGGGTCAGACATGGCTTTGTAAGTTAAGCAGAGATCTCCTCTAAGTAGGCGATATGAGACGGAGAATATTGGGGACCTACAGACACTGGATCCTACCCAGTTTGGCTTTGTTAAGGGCAGATCCTGCCTCTTAAACCTGGTCGATTTCTTTGAAACAGTCACCAAGGCCATTGACGAGGGGAAGGTGGTCCACACAGCCTACCTGGACCTCGTAAAAGCCTTTGATACAATACCCCACTTGGGCATTATAGATAAGCTCACCAGCTTAAATATAAACCCCTATGTCACTAGATGGGTTGCAAACTGGCTCAAGGACAGAACCCACAAGGTTAGAATTGCTGGAGCCATGTCAGACTCCAAACCAGTTACAAGTGGTGTCCCACAAGGCTCAGTCCTGGGACCTCTCTTGTTTGGTATATATTTCTCGGCGGTACAGGCCAACATGGAAGGACTGTGGCTGACCAAGTTCGCAGATGACTGCAAACTAGGCGCCATAATCAACTCTCCAGCTGACACAAGCATCCTCCAAAAGGGCCTCATAGAAACAGACAACTGGTGCCAGAGCCATGGCCTCAAGCTAAACGCCAAAAAGTGTATAGTCATCCCCTTTGGCAAAAACAAAGTGCCCACAAATTACCACATAGGTGGTAATCCATTAAGTACAGAAGAAGTCATTAGGGACCTGGGGACCCAAGTTGATAGCAATCTCTCATTTGACAACCACGTGGCCAAAGTGGTTAGAAAAGCATTTTATATAGCCCACCTAATCATGAAGGGATTCACATCTAGATCAGGGGAGGTCATCGTGCCTCTTTACTCATCCCTCATCAGGCCCATAATTGAGTACAATGCCCCTTTTGGGATGTACCTTACCAGACACCTGCAGCAACTGGAAAGACCCTAAAAGTACCTCACCAAGAGGATCAAAGGGCTCAAACAGATGCCATATGCTGCCAGTTAAAGAAACTCCAGCTCTACTCAGTGGCATACCGCCTGCTCAGAGGCGATCTGTGCCTGACGTATAAAGCCATGTCCAACCCGGAATTAATGGACATGCTGCACCTCAGAAAATCCAAATCCCATTGAGCTACGCGCTCGAGAGACTTGAACCTCAGCACTGAAATAAATAGGACATGCTGGAGGGACAGATTCATAACCCAGAGGCTCCCTTCACTCTGGAATAAAATCCCAGTCCAGGTTAGGCAGAGTCCCACATTGACTCTCTTCAAGAAGAATCTTGATGAGTGGATGGGAGATTGTAGGTTTACCCCGGCTATCACTTCTGTGTCACTGTTAGACAGAGGCACAGTATACTAACCACAAAAAAAGCATAGCAAAATTAATTTAAAATGGGTGGCGAAAGCTAAACACACTCTGGCTAGGCTTATAAATGCCCTAGGGCAGATAGCCTAGTATGAACCTATGAACCTATGAATAGTTGGAGTTGTTTGGGTCTGTCCATATAGGACAAGTGTTTAAGGCCTAGGATCCTCTTTGTGGGGTACTTTTGCAGCCTCTCCAGTTGTTGCAGGTGTCTAGTGAGGTACATGCCAAATGGGGCATTGTACTCGATGATTGGCCTTATGAGGGAAGAGTAGAGGGAGACAATGACTTTTTTCTTCCTGGATGCAAAACCCTTAGTAATGAGATGTGCCACATGGAAGGACTTTCTGACCACAGTAGCAATGTGGTGGTCAAAACAGAGGTTGCTGTCAACTTGTGTTCCCAGATCTCTTATAATGCTTTCTGTGTTTAGTGGACTACCATCGATGTGGTAAATCATGGGAACTGGGTTTTTCCCAAGGGGGATGATGACAGGTTTTTTTTGGCATTGAGCTTAAGGCCATGGTTCTGACACCAGTCGTTGGTCACAGTTAGGCCTTTCTGTAGGATGTCAGCATCACTTGGGGTATTAATAATAGCTCCCAAATTACAATGTTCTGCAAACTTTGTCAGCCAGAGTCCCTTCGTGTTGGCCTGGACTTCAGAGAAGTAGATACCAAACAGGAGAGGACCCAGGACCAAACTCTGTGGGATTCCACTCATGACTGGTCAGCAGTCTGACTTGGAATCAGCTACTTTCACACTGTGGGTTCTATCTGTGAGCCACTTTGCTACCCACCTAGTGATATAAGGGTTGATGCCTAGCTTAGTGAGTTTTTCTATGATTCCTGAGTGGGGAATGGTATCAAAGGCCTTGGCCAGATCAAGGTAGGCTGTATGAACTACCTTGCCTTCATCCGCAGCTCTGGTGACTGACTCAAAGAAGTTGGCCAAGTTGAGCAGGCATGATCTACCATTCACAAAACCAAACTGTGTGGGATCCAGAGTTTGGAAATTCCCTATATCCTTGTTTATTAGGTCCATGATGATGCATTTCATAGCTTTGCATATCAGACTCATCAGGCTAATGGGGCAATAGTTCCCAGGGTCTGTAGTCTCTCCTCCTTTGTGTAGAGGGATGACTGTAGCGGTGCGCCATTCAGTAGGGACAAAGCCTGAGGTGAGGCTGTGATTGAACAGGGCACACAGGTGAGGTGCCAGATCACTCTGTAGTTCATGTAGAACACAGCCAGGGATATTGTCAGGTCCCATAGAAGATGTATTCATGACTTTGGACAGTGTTTTAACCTGTGCAGCAGTAATACTGGGTGCCTGGCAATCTACTGGTATTGCAATTGGGAGGGGGAAGAGGTAAAGTTGGCACTGAATCTGTCACCCAGTATATTGGCAATATCTGTTGGCTCGGCATAGGAAGTACCATTGTGCAGTAGCTCATAGCAAATTTGGGTATTGCCATGGAAATTCTTTACATAACTATAGAAGTCCTTGTGGTTGTCTTTACTATCTGCTGCAATTCTGTTTTTATAGCTAGTTTTAGAGGATTTGATGAGGGATCTCAACTTTTTGTTGAGGCTGATCCACGTATGGTCATTTTGGAAGAAGCTACCATGCAAACCCTGTGGTTGGTTCACCTGGTTTTTAAATGAATTGTAGCAATATTTAAAATTGTCCCCGACTTTGCATCTTTCTCCCCATATTACTTTTGGCTTTGTACTTTGTACAGATTTCTTGAACAGACCAGTTGACAGGTACATCTGAAAGTAAAGGCTGTCTTGCAGTAATATTCTGTTGTAATTTACAGTATGTCTTGTACTCTAATTTATGGCTATGTGTGGTGCTGATCTTTGACTCATGCAATATTAATAGCCTGAGTGGTGCGGTGCCTTCCACAGTAGACTAATCCTTACTGGAGCAAACAACCGATGAGTGTTTGGCAGGGTGGCTACTAGCTATTGATGTACAATCTGCTTTTATAGGCACACCTGTTGGTGTGCGTTGTTCTTGGCTGGGGTACCTTATGTGCGGACTCTGCTTGTGGAACTCTATGTCCACGCATCCAAGAACATACTACAGTCTGGGGCAGAGAGTACTAGATGGATTATGATAAATTAGACCGGGGGTAGTGGGGAAACGAATACAATCAGATGATGAAGGCTGAACAGAGTCCTTTAAGTTACATGGTCAAAATGTAACGTATGTGGTCTTACTGTTCCTGCTCCTTGTAAAACTGTCTCTTCACTTTATTTATTATTTGCCAGTGAGAATCAGTTGTACTTTTGTTTATGTTAAGAATCCAGCAATTATAATGCAATTACGATATTGATGGGGAATTTATACTGTGTGCTGCAGGTCTTCACATTTAATACATGCAGCTTGCATGAATTATTTCAGCTGACAGCATCCGTAACTGTAATAAAAAAATTAAATATGTTGGAACCGTTTAATGAAAATATGTCGACTGTATCTCAAGCAAGGAAAAAAGTCAAAAGAGCAGTTTGGAATTTCACACACACACACACACACACACACACACACACACACACACACACACACACACACACACACACACACACACACACACACACACACACACACACACACACACACACACGCACACACACACACGCACACACACACACACACACACACACACGCACACACATACACACACACACACACACACACACACACACACACACACACACACACACACACACATATATATATATATATATATATATATATATATATATATATATACGGGTTCATGTCAAACCAACGACATATTACAATAACGAAAGTCACTACAGTGAAACAAACCATCGACAGTTGAAAACATCGACAGTACATGTATACGAAAGTACAGCGCTAACATGGGTCCTGCAAGGGGGAAGTAAAGGATATGATATGATACTGTACCCATACTACTTCCCCCTTGCAGGACCCATGTTAGCGCTGTACTTTCGTATACATGTACTGTTGATGTTTTCAACTGTCGATGGTTTCGTTTCGCTGTAGTGACTTTCGTTATTGTAATATGTCGTTGGTTTGACATGAACCCATACACACACACACACACACACACACACACACACACAAACACACACACTATCATGTGTGGTGATATACTTTCAGAGGAGGAGCAAACAGTAGTATGTACTGTGCTATCTACATATGTTCATAGGTTCATAGCTGTGTACTAGGCTAATGGCCCTGGAGCCTTTACAAGCCTAGCTCGCAGGATTAGCCTGGCATCATGCCACCCGACCTTAGTTCCCAGTGCCTCTGTGGAGTAGATCCACTGGAGTGATCCCCGGGGTGAATTTTCTATTTCCCATCCACTCATCAAGATTTCTCATGAAGAAGGCCGGTGAGGTGGTCTGTTTGACATGTATGGGAAGTCTGTTCCATAGCATGGGCAGTCTTTGGGTTATGAACCTGTCCCTCCAGCATGTTCTGTTGATTGTGGTTATGAGGTTGAGGTCTCTGGAGTGTGTGGTGTGGAGGGATTGGGATTTCTTTAGATGTAACATTTCTAACAGAGCTGGGTCAGACATGGCTTTGTAAGTTAAGCAGAGATCTCCTCTAAGTAGGCGATATGAGACTGAGAATAGTTGCAGTTGTTTGGGTCTGTCCATATAGGACAAGTGTTTAAGGCCTAGGATCCTCTTTGTGAGGTACTTTTGCAGCCTCTCCAGTTGTTGCAGGTGTCTAGTGAGGTACATGCCAAATGGGGCATTGTACTCGATGATTGGCCTTATGAGGGAAGAGTAGAGGGAGACAATGACTTTTTTCTTCCTGGATGCAAAACCCTTAGTAATGAGATGTGCCACATGGAAGGATTTTCTGACCACAGTAGCAATGTGGTGGTCAAAACAAAGGTTGCTGTCAACTTGTGTTCCCAGATCTCTTATAATGCTTTCTGTGTTTAGTGGACAACCATCGATGTGGTAAATCGTGGGAACCGGGTTTTTCCCAAGGGGGATGATGACAGTGTTTTTTTTGGCATTGAGCTTAAGGCCATGGTTCTGACACCAGTCGTTGGTCACAGTTAGGCCTTTCTGTAGGATGTCAACATCACTTGGGGTGTTAATAATAGCTCCCAAATTACAATATTCTGCAAACTTTGTCAGCCAGAGTCCCTTCGTGTTGGCCTGGACTTCAGAGAAGTAGATACCAAACAGGAGAGGACCTAGGACCAAACCCTGTGGGACTCCACTCATGACTGGTCAGCAGTCTGACTTGGAATCAGCTACTTTCACACTGTGGGTTCTATCTGTGAGCCAGTTTGCTACCCACCTAGTAATATAAGGGTTGATGCCTAGCTTAGTGAGTTTTTCTATGATTTCTGAGTGAGGAATGGTATCAAAGGCCTTGGCCAGATCAAGGTAGGCTGTATGAACTACCTTGCCTTCATCCGCAGCTCTGGTGACTGACTCAAAGAAGTTGGCCAAGTTGAGCAGGCATGATCTACCATTCACAAAACCAAACTGTGTGGGATCCAGAGTTTGGAAATTCCCTATATCCTTGTTTATTAGGTCCATGATGATGCATTTCATAGCTTTGCATATCAGACTCATCAGGCTAATGGGGCAATAGTTCCCAGGGTCTGTAGTCTCTCCTCCTTTGTGTAGAGGGATGACTGTAGCGGTGCGCCATTCAGTAGGGACAAAGCCTGAGGTGAGGCTGTGATTGAACAGGGCACACAGGTGAGGTGCCAGATCACTCTGTAGTTCATGTAGAACACAGCCAGGGATATTGTCAGGTCCCATAGAAGATGTATTCATGACTTTGGACAGTGTTTTAACCTGTGCAGCAGTAATACTGGGTGCCTGGCAATCTACTGGTATTGCAATTGGGGGGGGAGAGGTAAAGTTGGCACTGAATCTGTCACCCAGTATATTGGCAATATCTGTTGGCTCGGCATAGGAAGTACCATTGTGCAGTAGCTCATAGCAAATTTGGGTATTGCCATGGAAATTCTTTACATAACTATAGAAGTCCTTGTGGTTGTCTTTACTATCTGCTGCAATTCTGTTTTTATAGCTAGTTTTAGAGGATTTGATGAGGGATCTCAACTTTGTGTTGAGGCTGATAAGGGAGTTTTTCAAGTCTTGGGACTTCACCTTATTCTGCATCAGTTTTCTCCTTCTGTTGTAGAGTTTGTTTATGGCAGGGGACCACCAGAGTGGCTTCCTTTTTTTGGAGGAGAATGTCTTGGTTCTACTGGATGTGGTGAGATCCATGCATTTGTGTACGTGTTCGTACAGTGCTTTGGTGTATGATTCAGTGGTCATGCAACTATTCTCCATTTGCATGGGTGCTGTGAAGTTAGCCACCTGTGTTTTTAGGAGCCCAAAGTTAGCTTTGGAAAAGTTTTTCATGGTGGTTACCTTTGCGGGGGGTGGGGAGGGATGTAGATTTCCAAGATGATTAGTTTGTGGTCAGATCTAACCTATTGGTGTAGAGCAACAGTTGCCCATGTTTGTAATGACCAGGTCAAGGATGTTGCTATCTCTAGTGGGGATAAGAACGAGCTGGTCCAGGGCATTGGAATTAGTGAATTCCAGGAAACGTTGGGCAAGTGTATTGGTACATGAGTAGTTTTGCCAGTTAATGGAGGAGTAGTTGAAGTCACCCAATATAAGCGTATTATGTTGGATCCTAATATTCTCCAGGGTGCTTAGGAACGTGGTGTGTGAGTCTTGGGACATGGTTGGGGACCTATAGCAGGCTATGACCTGAATTGCTGTCTTACCTAATGTTAGCTGCACCTGAAGTATCTCTGATGAGTTATGTTGGGCTATAAGTCTGGAGGTGTGTGCATCCTTTATGCATATGGAAACACCACCACCTTTGGAGCTTCGGTCCAAGTTCTGGGGTGGAAATGTTTGGAATGAGTTATAGCCTGGTAGTGCAGGGGTGCTTTCTGCTGCCTTGAACCAGGTCTCTATTACAGCACAAATGTTGATGTTCTCCATTTTAAGGAGTGCTTCGAGCAAGTTCATTTTGAGATTTAGACTTCTAGCTCCGAGCAGCATGACCCTCAGATTGCATTTGTTTATAGCTGCTACGGTGGTAATGTGATTCATGTTATGCTACTGACTTGCCTGGGAAGTGTATATGCATTGACATATCCTAGCTTGTGTACATTGCCATATTGTACATGCCTGATTCCTATTTCTTCATTCCTATCATTCATGTCTGTGGCCATTTTAATCAGCCCACTTTCCCTGTGTAGTGTATTTATGTTGCATTGTATTTGCCCTTGCCAATCACCCAAACATCTATTGTTTCAGTCTGCAAAAACTTGTAGTGTACATTTCACTTAGTACACTTTTCTATAATGTGGTAATAGTGCAATTGTCACAGTATTTTCACTCCTGGTAATCATTGTGGTTGTCAGCTCAATCTCACAGAGTAGGTTTGCCAGTAGGCAAACTTATATGCATCACTTTCTGCATTCGTGCTGCTCTGCATAGTTTTCTGGCCAGCAACACTGTTGCAGACCATGAAAATCACTTGTATTCATATAAGTGTGATGTGTAGCATGCAAATGCAATTAGCACTGATGCTCATCACGCTAACATATAAACTCCATGTAGGCTTTGCACTTAGCCTACATGGAGTTTATTAAATCCTTGGGATTGACTTTTAACCCACAAAAATCTATTGTCGTATTATTTGGTACAATTAAAAGAGCAAATGAGTCACCCCCTTTTGTTCCTAAGGATTTCAGTGTAATCTCATACCATATGTTGCACACCAAAAATACATTGGCATAGAATTATCCAAAACTCATTTCTTTCATCTTCATATTGAGCTGCAGTCAAGCAGTGTTAAATTAACTAAACTCTTCTATAAAGTGGAATACCTTCTCATCATTGAAGTAAGAAAGGCTACTGCACTAAACATCCTATTATGCAGATTATAGTACACATTGCTAGTTGTAGCCCATCTCTTTCCACACAATTTTAATTTACTAGAAACCACTGAAAAATTATCTTACTGAATATTACCATTTAACTTTAAATAAAATCAAATGATTACGGATGGCCCAGTGGTGCAGCAGTTAACATTGTTGCCTCACAGCAAGAGGTTCTCTGGTCCGATTTGCAGCTAGGGTGCCTTCTGTGCAGAGTCTGCATGTCCTCCCTGCGTTTGTGTGGATTTCCTCCCACATTCCAAAGACACGCATCTAGAGCATTTATCCCCAGGCCTCTTCTGAAAATGGGCTCTGTCCTAGTTGGACTTTCCCAGTCAACAGATGTTAAATAAATAAATAAATACAAATTACCAATCACAACTAGAGCCACCTTTCTACTGAATATATTAACCTTCAAATAGCTGAGTAAACATTACTGTTTTCTCCTTTTAATGACTGCCTCATGGTTCATAACACAAACTATGCAATTGTATTTTTGTGCAGCCTATGGTAAAGTTAAGTCTTAACTGCCACACAGACTAATATAAATTTTTCAGACACCTTACAATTGCACGTAGTAGGCATGTTAACAAATAGTTGGATTTAGTATATTAATTTTAACATGTACACATGTATATATCAAGTATTTTTGACACGCTGATTAAAGATTTAAAAATTATATTGAGTGCCCATATAGATAGTATGGCTGTTGCACTGCACATGAGCTGATGATATACTTCTGTGGTGAGCTTTATAGCAGTTGTTCTGCCAGTGGTGCCACTAATCAACTCTGTTAAGGTATCTACTATAAATGCTACAGTTTTACATGAGTACTTTTTTATGTATTTCCCCACACCTCCCCCAACCAGTAGCATATTTCATCATTTGTTAATTTGTTATCCAAGATGAAATACTTTAAGCATACAGGGTCTAGGAAACTGATGTGAGACAGTATTTTGGTAAAGGACAGCAGAAGAAAATTACAATAACTTATCTGACCTTCTGATTTACTTGAAGTACAGTTGCTCTACTTTTCATGGTAGCACTCACTTGTACAGAGTGATTGTCACAAACTGAAATAACAAAACAAAACCGGAAACATCCTAGTATTTTACAGTTTCTGTCTATAAAGTCTGATTGATTGCTTTCTTGTAACAAATGACATTTGTTATATAAACACATGCTCTTAGCACACCATTACATCCTAAGCTAAGTATCTCATCATGGACCACTGTAACCACTGTAACATAAATCAGTGATTTCTTTAACAACAACAAACAACTTTCACTAGAGGTGCTGCTTAAATATGTTTCCATTGGTCCCTGTATTATATAGATGTAGGGTTTTAGCACATTTTCACATCCTCATTCTCCCATTATGTTCTATTATAGGGCAAGTGAGTGTTCTCACTGGTGGTTAGCAGTTAAAAAAATGTTGATATTTGAATATTCTGAATTGTCAAAGGCACTACATCCTGCATCACTTAAATACTCTTATCCCTGAGCATTTTTGAGACAATGAAACAATTAATAGACCAGTTTAAGTGTCACGTAGTCCTTGCATGTTCTGATATTCTTCAAAGGAAGAAGCAGAGACATGGTTTATCTAAATATCTGCTATAGTTTAGCTTTAATAAAACCCTTGGAAATTTGAATTACAATGTGGCAAATATATTTTATTTATAAACAGGATAGCAGCTTACTGAGAATCACAAAATGTGAATTACCTGTTTAGATATTAACTCTTGCTAACAAATAACAAAAAGAAAAGCAACCTAAATGTCTTAATATTATAATTCTCTGTTTTTTTTTCTCAATCACTGTAGATTTGTCTGATACAAAACTCAAGTCTAGCTAAAATCCAAAATGGTGACAACTTCCTAGTCTTCTGTCTGTATCATACATCAGGCTAATCCTCAGTCTATCATTTATTCCATTTAGAGGTCATTGAAGCATTTCCTATAATCTGCATGTAGTTGCATGACTCTGGACAAGCATGGTTCTGAAGGCATGCCTCTCTTGTCTATTATCCCTTGATCCTGTTAAAGCATATTAAAAGAGTTGTGCTTATTACTATAAACAAACTTATTCTTCGTATAATCTTAATTAATTAAATTTACAGATGTTCCCAGTTTACCTAGGATATTCATCTTATGAATTTTTCTCCCCTTTTGCAAAAATACCATTTTAAAATTGGTCTGTGACTGTATTATTCAGCATGTTTGGTATACATGCATTTTAAATTAATAATGCTTTCATGAAGCTTTATGTTAGATGTCCTATTTGCATTCTAGTTAGAAGATTCCACTAAAATCTCAGTCTAAAACATGTAACCCATAAGCTAATTATTTCATTTTCTAAAAGCACCAAATGCCATATGTACAGTTCATAACTCATTAAGAGACTAGGATAATGTCAGTTTTGTTTTCAGTGGACATGCAATAAATAAATTCCAAACCAATGTTTATTTCAATGACATCCACTGGCCCATTGGACATCAATAAAATTAGAATTCCTTTCCATTTCATTGTATCTCTCAAGACAGACAAAACATTTTGATTCATGGTTTAATACTCAGAAATGCTTATTTTTTTACGTTACTGCCAATGCATATTGTTCCTAAGAAACCGTATCCTGAATGCACGTCAATGCTTGTTACATTATCTAACAAATATGTAACCACACAACCATGCAAATAAATCCTCTTTTCGAATCTCATCAAAGGAAATAAATTTGTGCAAATCCTTGCATCATAACACTCATCATTTTTTCACGACATCATCTGTATTAAAAAGCATTGTATACAATTTTTCATTGTTTAAACAACCAATGTCTGTATCAAACTGCAAGGTTTGAATTGTCACTCTATGAAGTTAATCATTCCTCACAGTTCAAACATCCCAATAGTTTTGTGACTGTGTGTCAGTGTTTGGCAGTGTTAGGGGGCATACTTGTATGTCTAGAAATACCTTGTAAGAAAATCATGCCTAAAATATAGTTTGTTATTGAAATACATTGATTAACTTCAAAGGGTCATACAAATATGCAGAACAAATTAAACAGTTGTCATTATTTCCTGTGTTTGTGAATCACAGAATCTGAAATTATACCTTTATTCTTATTCTGTAAGCAATGTCTCACAGCTGTGGCAATATTAACTTTCACCCTAGAGTACCTTGCATATGAAAATAATTTACCTCTCATGTAATGTCAGTATTAACAGTAAAATTTAATATCATTACTCAGTATCCCCCCTTTATTTTTCAATTTGTGTTAAAGAAAAGTAATACAGCAACAACTTGAAAGTTTAGAAGTCTGCACATTAGGCAAATGGAAGTAGAAGAAATCAAATCTGACATTCTGAAATAAGGAAACTATTTATTCTGTGACATTAACTGCCAATAAAATTATTTTCCCTTCTAAACTGTAAAATCACATGTCAATTATGCAACCTTTTTTTTGGTCTTATCAGAAGCATACTTGGAAGGCTTCATGCACTCAGTTGCTTGTATTGTGCTTTTGCCTTTGTGCACCTTGCGGTACCCCTATCATGATTTAAAAGGGTCAATAATCATTTCACCCACCCACTTATTAAATGGAAATAAATAAAATAAAATAAATAAGCCTTTAAGCTATCAGATTAGAATTTGAAACTCACCTGGGAAGTAGCGAGTACAGTAAGTCATCTGAAATTTATTATGCTAAAATAATACTGTTATTAATTGTTTCTGCAGACTGCATGACAACCTGTACAAATACCCCCGGATTCATGAAGCTTGGCGCAAGTCCGGCATAAGGCTTGCGCCGGCCGTGCGATGTAGATGTGGAGTAGATGCTCCATATGCATATTAATGAAGGCGCGCAGCCGCCACAGCCATGTGCATAGGAAACGTGCGCGAGTGCAAGGGGCGTATCGAAGTTGCGCAGGGAGGCGTGTCAATGTTGGCTTTCGAGGAGCAACCTAAACTGCTGAATATTATATTCCACCAGCAATAGTAATCGTACCTATCAGTGTCAGTGGAGATTGAAACGTATGCAAAGCAGAGTCCCTGTGAACAGAAAATGAAGAGTCAAACACAAATGCACGGTTGGGAATAACAGGTCCCTACCCATGAACAAATGACAGGAAAACTGTGTGCCTGTAGTCCAACGTAGTGTTGATAGCTATACCATGTGGAAGTGAAACGTATCAGATGTTAGCGTGCCGCCAGTAGGTATGTCCAGTCCAATGGAGAGGGTCACCAGCCGACCCATAATTTGAGGGAGGGAACATAGCTTTGCAGATGTGTTCATAACAAAATACACGAGAAATGTAGATATAGGTAGTGACCATATGTCTGAATCATATCCCACAAGCCATGTAATAGTCACATACAAAAGGTATGTCCGTATTTCACATACCAAATGTGATAGGAAATAGCATACGCATGTAAACGAAACAGAAGGAGCATATAAACGAGCCATAACAACACGGACACATGTAGGCCGAAAGGAACACTATGATCCGTACCGTCGACCAAGATTACCACCTGTCCCACTTTGTGAGCAACAGTCCCTCTGTGGGCAGATGTGTCCTGACACAAATATGTAAAACTGGCAAATGTCCAGAGAATATAGGACATAATTCCTCTGTAGACGTCATGCAATAGTTGCATTAAACATATTTCACTGGACATATAATACATAAATGTCATAACAAACAGAATAATATATTGAAATGCTACAAGAATAAGCTTAGATATAGGCAAGAATTGTAAGTTCTATCTGCCGAACTGACCATGGGTATGTGTCGGCCTGTAAAATATGCTGTGTTCACCGCAACTGTCACAGTAGGGTTGCCACCCTTACAAATGGCCAAAGTGGGATGTTTGGTACAGACATCAGACTGTACAGGCCGACACATACCCACGGCCAGTACAAAGGACAGAACATAACTGTTTTGCCTACAGAAAAGCATATTCCTGTAGCATTTTAGTTGCTTATTCTGTTTCTCATAACAGTCAGATATTTCAGATACAGAATTAACTGTTTAATGCAACTATCACATAAAATATAAGAAATATGTTTGTCCTAAAATCTCAGGACATTTGCCATGTTGACAATTACATGTCAGGACACAACTGCCCAAAGAGGGACTGTCCCTCGCAAAGTGGGACAGGTGGTAACCCTATGTCACACTGTGGCCAATTGAAAAGTTGGATACACAACCGTTGACTGTGGGGAGGCAATGTCCACAACAGTCAGACATGTGTAAGGAATAGCTTGGACATAGGAAAATGTGCCATCCTACCAATGAGTAGAACAGGCTGGCAAACTCCGGAAGTCAGCTGTATAATCTGAACGTGTATGTGACACAGTCGAACGGGTAGTACCCGGATACACCAACCAAGTAATGAAAGTGAAGTAAGGGCGTGTACCTATGTGCATAAGGTATAGCATGTGGAAAGCAAACATGGCAGGGTAGTCCACACAACCATAAAAGTACCCAACACATGTAGGGTAGTCAATGTGTAACTCTGGCCATGTCATGGGCCAACAACCAAAGTAGTGCTCTATGGGGTGTGAGTAATATGCGTGTGAGGGGTGTGTGTTTAATGGTAAATTCCTCAAAGGTGATACTTGTGTCGTATGCAGAAAAGGTGAACCGGAGGTGTATGAGGGGGCAGCGGGTGAAGTGGAAAGAAACACAACCTCATGTAGAAACAGCTGCAAGACAAGCAGACAGGCCATAGTGTAGAACACAATCCCACAAACATATGAATATGGAAATATGCGAGACAATTGTATAGATACAGCACTGTCACATACCCACAGATGGGTCCTGATGGAACTGGCCATAACAAACGCAACACACCTGGATGCATAATAGCCTACCCAGCATACCCCCCACAACACACAACCTGCCACCATACCAGAACGTCCACCAAATCCAGCCGTACTTGGTCCACTGGTTTGTTGTAGAAACAGCTACACACAGTGACCCCTACGCATATGTAGTAGGTATTCTCACCCTAGGCAGTGTCAGAATTGCAAACCATGTATCCCCTGCAGGTAAAACCCCCTCCTAATTTACTTTAATAGTCGCATAAAATGGTTATTTTATATATGAATCCTCAATATGTTATGTGAAGTAGCATAAGCAATTCAAATGTTACTAGAATAAGCTATTATATGTACAAAAAAGGTTAAAGTTCAGTACTATGCACGGCTGTAGGTATGTTTTGTCCTGGAAAATCTGACATCTCTACAGAACGTGTCCCACTTTGGGCAGTCGAAAAGGTGGCAACCCTAAGAATGACCACAGGTTCACCCCATAGTGTTGGTGTGTGCCTCCGACAATCTGCACCAGTGTGGTAAATAGCTGAGGATTGACGTCACTAAATAATGAGAAATATCCTGAGTATAAGACTCCACAACCTGCAGAAAAGTCATGCTAATGCAAAACCTAGCATTCTATCAACGTTCTAAGCTTGTAAGAGCAATCGTTAAAATGTGTCCCTAATTGTCCCCCCATCATGTAGGTTTTGCGCAGGTTCAGTGCTCTAAGAAGTTGAGAGGTATGGTCCATACATATTTACAGGAACAGCCCTTCACACTTGTGTAATGTACAACTGCATACCTGTAGTCACTTCATGTCCAAAAATAATAATCCCCGTATGACTGTATACAGGTAATAGTCAAATGTGAATGGGAACACCCCTCACCATGGAGTATGGACTATAACAACCCCACCCATAATATGTAATGCCAACAGAATAAGCTGCTGACAGGTGCCCAAACACCTGTGTCTATAAACACAGGTAAAACTTCAAAATAGGGAGATAATCCCTGTCCATATGCTTCATCTGACATTTGACCTCGGCCAGGGAAGTTCTGTTCACCAGGTGGACAAGCCTAAACCCAGATCACTGCATGAACACCCTGACAATCAAAGACATGTATGTGGCTGGACTATATGCCTTGGTGTTCTGCATATCCTCAGAGTGATTAACAATGCAGCCGGAGTCCACAGCAGTAGGCAATAGGGAATGTGTAATATGTAGTACCGCCTTTTTCCCAGCAGGAGAATGGATGCCTGTGTCGTAGGTGAAGCGGTGAGGCATATGTTGATGTAGCTAAGTACTATGGGTATGCATATCAATGAGGGAGAACACCAATAGAATAGTGGTTCCAGTATCCGGCCAACGTAAATGCAGTCCCGGTTGACCTACGACCACTGCACATATACCTTGAAAGTGTAATGAAAGCGTTCGTGCAGTACACACATTTAAATATGTAAAGGTGAACGTGTGTTTCGCAGTAGTCCGTAAACTGGAATACAGATATGTAACTGTTACGGTCAGAATTATGAAAGTTCACGGAAGCACAATTATCTATGAAACACATGTAACCCACAATAAGGATATGCAAGTGCACCTGCGCGTGTGTAATCCACTCACAGAATAGAAAATGAATGGTGTTTTCCCCACGTTCTATGTACATGGCTCATACCTGTTAAACCCATAAAGTACGAAAACGTACAAAGCCATGACAACAACTGGTACAAATAGGTACAATCCCCAGATATTGCCCTAACAAACATAGAAAGTGGATAGAATAACAGGTGTGTCACTAGCATGGATTCTCTGAAGGGTATGAAGTCGTAACCTGAAATGTTTGTCATTATTTACCAACGTCAGTCTTTAATGATATGCCACTAACTTGCCAGATAGACACAAGGTTATGAAAAACGGACCAAAGATAAGAGGCAAACAGCTGTACATGCAGCGGAAATCTGTACAGTTGAAAGGTATGATATGGAGATATATATATACACATATATCCACAGACATAATCCAAAGCAAATTACGAGATGAGGAATGTACAGACATATGTATATATGTACATATATAAATCTATATACACACGATACACGAATAGATATATACACAACAAACATATGTCCCTGTACATATAACACATGTACATAAATAGGTCACGGTATAGCTAATATGGATAGGCAGACAGACATGCATGAAAGGAGATTACACCAATGGTTTCCAAACCATTGCCCGGAAAGTACCAGTGTGACAGGGCCTGCAAGTTCTACACGTTAAACATGAATATAGGTGTCCTTTGCAGGACCCCAAAAATTGATCCTGTACGAAGTGCCAACTGTCATTGATGCAAAAGAAGTCACACCTGCAACTATGATATAGGTGTACATGCAACAGTAGCAGGTGCAAGGGTAATAACACATGGGTCGATTGAATGTATGACGTACGAGCTGATATCCGCAGAGTGGGGAGTGCTCGGAACTGTCCTCACACTTTATTATCACTCACATTAAACATGTCTAATAGGTACTGTGGAGGTGTGTCAGGTATGGGAATCATGGGTATGCAGAATTGGGCCAAGGTGTTGGTTGGCACAGATCTATTAGGTACGCCCCATGGGAGTGATCAATATACCTATGTGTGTATAGAACATGCCTACATTCTCCAAAAAGGTGCAATCCATCTACTGGATATTGTACATTGGACATTGGGGGAAGACATAGGGACCTATATCAGTGTCATGTAGGCGATTATCATGGATGGACACGCGTACGACCAAGATGGTAACCATACCCGCCAGAATGTCAGAATAAGACAGCTGGACTAAGGCATAGTACACGACAGACAAATAGGGACTATATTTAATATACCTCAGACAAAGTCAGACCGTTGATAGAATAATTGCGTAGTCAGGAATACGAATGTTATGAGAGTTAGTAATCATGAAATAGAAATGTCAGTCATGATTACCTAACTGCACAGTCCATCATGGCTTGCCAGCAATCTACCAGAAAGGCACATTATCATGACAAATGTAACAGAATCATAGGTCAAACCCCATGGCATATACCCATAATGTGTACAGGTGAGAGGTATGAAGGTAACCCGTCCTAATGAAATGTACAGATCTAGTGATACTAGGTGGACAGGTGAGAAGAAAGACGTCAGGACAAATGACAAAACATGTACAAGTCATAAGCATGTTTGTCCACAAATGTGAATTACAATGTATGGCCTGTAAAAGTCAATGTGGAAGGTTAATAGACTTAAAAGACATGTGTCCCTCAGGGTGTCATGCAGTGTCACCGATACAGTGTCCAGTCCCCCATACTCGTACGTGAGCTCTACCACTGACGGAAAGCGCAAATACTGGCGTACACATAAGGTACATGATGGAATAATTAGTGTGGATAAGCACCTGTTGGCCTGTGTGAGGAATATAACCCAGTGGGTGGGTGTGTCCTGCAATAGGAATGTAATCGTAACTGGCCTGTGATGGCACCATGTATTCTGTGTATTGGCGTAAGGAAATTGATGTCCAGTATCAGAAACATACCTCGCAACTGTACGAATGTGCAGATGTATGCCTCATATGTGTGGTGTGTTCCTCTCACAATCTGTACCTGTCTGCCAAATACCTGAGAACTGACATCATTAAATAATGATAAACATGTGTTTAAGACCCCAAATCCCTCAGAAAGGTCATACTAATGCAAAACCTATAATACTGTTAACTATCTACATTTGTAAGAGCAATATGTAGAATCTGCCCCTATCTGTCCCCCCATCATGTTAGGCTTTGTACAGATGTTTTGCACTAGGACGTTGATAGGTATGATCTGAAACAGATACATGTTTGAGGAAACAGCATTATCGACTGCAAGATAACTCAGAAGGTATGAAAAGCGCTGCAGTAGGAAGTTCATCTGCAGGTATGTGCTGACATGTCAAATGATACAGCAGTCTACAGGAAGTACCTATAGGGTGTCATCTTTACCAGTGATGACAGTGAGACATACCCACAGCCATGCATACACCACAAATAGACATAGCACACAGCAAAGCCTAGGCCATGATACATGAAGCCTCCGGCATTAATGGATTGAGTGAGAGTACAGGAAGGAAAGATGACTGCCAGGCTAATCAGCAAACACCTGCAGGGCCATACAGTACCGCCTGTAACACGAACATTGCACGGACAATGTTGGGATTTGCAACATACCTCATTTGTATGTGTAAGCTATGCAAACAATGTAATGATAGGGTTGCCACCTTTCCAAATGCCCAAAGTGGGACATTTGTGCTACAAACATCAGATTTTGCAGGGCAAAACATACCCACGGCCAGTACAAAGGACAGAACTTCAGTTTTTTGCCTGAATAAAAGTCTATTCTTGTAGCATTTTAGTTCCTTATTCTGTTTCTTATAACATTTAGGTGTTTCAGATACAGAATAACTGTTTTATGCAACTATGACATAATATAGAAAATAATTTTGTCCTAAACTCTCAGGACATTTGCCACTTTTTTCACATTTTTTGCAGGACACAACTGCCCAAAGAGGGACTGTCCCTCGCAAAGTGGGACAGGTGGTAACCCTACGTAATTATGCGATACATGAAACAATAAGTTGTCCATGCAAGAGCAGAGTTATGTGCAGAAATGTACCCAGATGTTATGCGACTAACGTTTTGCACATTGCTAAATGGACCAATGACAGCTACAAATACAGTATGAATACAGTCGAAGAAGCATGCCAATGTCCAAGTCCAAGGCCAGTGGCGGCTTTGTCCATTGGATATCAATGAACCAGTAGTTGTCCTCCCCCGATCCCTGGTGTGGAAGTGTAGCGCAGTGCCACGAGAATGCGCTGTGCTTCAAAACAAGTCATATGGATAATATACATACAAAATGTAGGTTTAGCTGGATGTTACTACGCCATGCAGATGAATGGCAAGCTGGAGACAACATGGCTACTGCGTACTGTACTTATGTGTGGAAGCGCTCTGTCAGAGATGTAACAAAGCATTTGTAGGCAATGTGAGGCAAGTGAGGCTGAGGATAGTGAATCACAACATGTCATGCCATATGGGCCAAGCCTCTACAGTGTAGTGTAGGTTAAGGGGACTATTAGAGTAGAAGATAGGTGACAACATGAGTGTGTATGTACAAAACACTGTAACCTCACTGGAGCAGTGTCACATATGTGCTGTCAGTACTCAGTGGACGAGACGTGTCATGAGCTATCCTAGGGAACGTCAGGAGACTGATGGTGTACACCATGGATACCACCGATGTGACCTGCAAACCTGCCCACAGTGTGTCTGTGCCCATGCACGCCAGTAAGCCCAAGTAAGCATGTGTGTGTGCTCGTGTTAGCCTGTGTGTGCGTGTGGAAGAACGAGTAAGCTAGTATACGAATACTGAAGCCCGTGTAATGTCGTGTATGCATTTGTAAGCATGTATACATGTGTACTACACACATCACACACGTACTGCACACACAGACACACATGCTGCCAATGCTACACACATCAGTGAAATGGCACATGGATGGAGACTACATCATCAGAAGTAACAGTGCTGTAAACTATGCTACAGTGATGGTCATAGCTGCAATGCATCATGCCTGCTGAAGTACACCTGGAAGTAACACACTGTGTGTTAACAGCATGCAAACATCAATACAGTGGAATAAAGCCACCGTGTGCAGCAGCACCAGGTTAGTCAGATCCTGAATCAATGTTACACATCACAGGTGGTGGCACAGGTGACATGATATGCACAGGGTGTGGTGTCATGTCCAGAGCTGTCATAGAGCCATCCAATGTACACGTAGGTGTGTGTGTGTGAGGGACAATGGTTATTGCATGGCCCAATGGTGGTGCAATGGGTGTGTGTATGTGATAGCCGTAGCTGTTTGTGGTAAGTGTGTGTGTCTGCATATACACAGGTACAGCATGTGTCAGCCATATACAGGAGGTTGTGGGACAGTCACAGACTGTACCTGCCAGGCTGTAGAGATCCCCATTACTGGCCATGGACACCCCTCCATGCATCCAACACAACTCAGTCCTGCACCTGTCAATGTCTACACATACAGTCCTGGGATCTGTACCACAACCTGTGGATAAACGTGCATCTGTAATGTTAACCTGAGCTGCATAGAATTGATAGTTACTACAGACGGATATGAGCCATACTCACACTCCAGTGTAATAACCACTGCTGACTGTTGCCGAGATCTGCATACGACCAGTCAAAGGTGCTGCACTAACATTGTTTCCAATGCCCGTGTAATACCCAGCAACAAAATAACCAGTCACTACATATGTATAACCCACGATCACTACAGCACACAGTATGTGCACTATCACAGAGCCATAGCAGATGTACATACATCCATGGTGCTCACTTACAGACAATGCAGCAGAGTCAAGAGTGATAATCCCAACATACATATCTATATACAATATATATTTTATATATATATATATATATATATATATATATATATATATATATATATATATATATATATATATATATATATATATATATATATATATATATATATATATATATATATATATATATATATATATATATATATATATATATATATATATATATATATATGTAGATACACACACACACACACACACACACACACACACACACACACATGTGGCAGGGTTCGGAGCAGAACATAAACATAAGCACTGTACCACACGACAGCATCACGCAGTTACAAAACGTGCTACCGTGATCAGTGGATCACATGATTCACACAGGCACACGTCTAGCCTGCAGACAGCAGCATCAAAGGCAAAGATGCCGCACGGATGTTATGGAGAGTGAATACTGTAAAAGCAATGTACTGTTGTCATGCAGCTGGAAACACACACACACACACACACACACACACACACACACACACACACACACACACACACACACACACACACTTGGCAGGGCTGGGAGTCGAACATACACCTAACTACCCTAACACACTGCAGCATGACGCATTTACAGAATGCGCTACTGAGATTACTAAGCACAGAAGTCCCAGAGGCAGTCATCTAGGTGCGTGTCATCATCCGCAAAGGCAAAGATGTCGGTAGCAAACTGCTGTGGTGTGCGGCGTCTAAAAGCAAGACTGCGTCCCCAGGCGGACGGGAGCATGCGTGTGAACACACGCACACACACACACACACACACACACACACACACACACACACAGACACACACACACACACACACTTGGCAGGGCTGGGAGTTGAACATACACCTAACTACCCTAACACACTACAGCATGACGCATTTACAGAACGTGCTACCGAGATTACTAAGCACAGCAGTTCCAGAGGCAGTCATCTAGGTGCGTGTCATCATCCGCAAAGGCAAAGACGTTGGTAGCAAACTGCTGTGGTGTGCGGCATCTAAAAGCAAGACTGCGTCCCCAGACAGACGGAACCATGTGGGCGAACACACACACACACACACACACACACACACACACACACACACACACTTGGCAGGGCTGGGAGTCGAACATACACCTAACTACCCTAATACACTACAGCATGATGCATTTACAGAACGTGCTACCAAGATTACTAAGCACAGCAGTCCCAGAGGCAGTCATCTAGGTGTGTGTCATCATCCGCAAAGGCAAAGACGTCAGTAGCAAACTGCTGTAGTGTGCGGCATCTAAAAGCAAGACTGCATCCCCAGGTGGATGGGAGCATGCGCGCGAACACACACACACACACACACACACACACACACACACACACACACACACACACACACACACACACTTGGCAGGCTGGGAGTTGAACATATGCCTAACTACCCTAACACACTACAGCATGATGCATTTACAGAACGCGCTACCAAGATTACTAAGCACAGCAGTCCCAGAGGCAGTCATCTAGGTGCGTGTCATCATCCGCAAAGGCAAAGACGTCGGTAGCAAACTGCTGTGGTGTGCGGCGTCTAAAAGCAAGACTGCTTCCCCAGGCGGATGGGAGCATGCACGCAAACACACATACACGCACACACACACACTTGGCAGGGCTGGGAGTCGAACATACACCTAACTACCCTAACACACTACAGCATGACGCATTTACAGAACGCGCTACTGAGATTACTGAACACAGCACTCCCAGAGGCATACTTCTAAGTGGGTGACATCATCCGCAAAGGCAAAGACGCCGATAAGGAATGTATGTGGCGTGAGGCATCTAAAAGCATTACTGTGTCCCCAGGCAGCTGGAAACACATACACACACACTCACACACACACACACACACACACACACACACACACACACACACACACACACACACTTGACAGGGCTGGGAGTCGAATATACACCTAACTACCTTATCACACTGCAGCATTACGCATTTACAGAATGCGCTACCGAGATTACTGAGCACAGCACTCCCAGCAGCATACTTCTAGATGGGTGACATCATCCGCAAAGGCAAGGACGCCGATAGGGAATGTATAGAGAGTAAGCAGTCTGAAAGCATATTACTGTCCCAAGGTAGACGTAGACAAACACATGGCAGTGGTGTGATCGGGGCAACCAAATATCTACGGAGCACTACAACAACACTACATAGATACGGGATGCGCCGCAGACAGTACACCCTTCAAGACAGCAACCAGTGTGTTCAATGTAGGCATCCATCATGACATTGAAAATGGACATCTGTTGCCTGGATGACCACCATCGCTATACAGGATGTCAATGGCCATGCCCACACGCTTAGTATCACACGTCTGTTTGGAATGTACTGTGTTTCCATCTACACAATGGCGTACTGGGCATGCTCACACACATACCAGTTGCAAAGGGCCGTCTTGCATGCACACAGATTCTAAACATGGAAGGGCACAGTTTGGAATGTACTGTGTGTCCATCTACACAACGGCGTACTGGGCATGCTCACACACTTAGCAGTTGCAAAGGGCCATCTTGCATGCACACGGATTCTAAACATGGAAGGTGCCCAGTTTGGAATGTACTGTGTGACCATCTACACAACGGCATACTGGGCATGCTCATACACTTAGCAGTTGCAAAGGGCCGTCTTGCATGCACATGGATTCTAAACATGGAAGGGCACAGTATGGTATTACTGTCCCCACGTACATGAAGGCCACTCACATGTATTAACCAGTACACACTCAGGAGCTATCACAAATGTCTCAGGTGCATATCACAGAGGTACACACCACAATCTACAATGTAGCCCTCCGACATGACCATGTCATTGGACCAGCAATACACAGCCATACATTAATACAACACCGTGTGACTCATGACCAGTGCACTGTACATAGGTCTACAGCAACTGTGCAGACTACACATGTACTGCAACAGGGTTCCATCATGTGTTATGCATTGCAATGATACCACTGTACATAACCAGGTCGGCTCTACACATACCAGGGGCCCTGGGTCTTACACAGCTGTGACAGATGACTGTCGCTGTACACCATTGAACACACATGTTTGGCTATGTCATACATGTAATTGCAATGGATATGTGCATGGACCACACACACAACACATATGTACATAGCATAGCTTTTGCTGTCCTCTGTGCAGACAAGTGGCTACAGCAATCATATGCATGCAAATGGAAGGTGGGTCCATGGCTGTTGAATGCTAATGGTACATGAGGCAGCAATGTTGACCAAGGACACATTCCCTCTGTACTAGTTACCCATGACACCCATCATATCATACAACAGTCCATGTGTTATGTATGCCAACACACATGTCCACCAATTGCAATGCATACAAGCATGGCTACATGACAGGCATGTAGGACCAACACACATGTACAATCTGTAGTGTGCATGCAGCTACCATGCATGTGCAGTAGCTGATGTAAGTAACTAATCTGTGCCTAACTACAACATGCAGTTGCACTGCAGCCCTATCATTGACACCTGTATATGGTGACATACTGACAGTACGGTAGGATGTACAGCAGGTATGGATGGATGTGTGTACATAAAGTGGTGATCCACCTATGTAGATGGATGTTTGCTGGGGATGGCTCACAGGTGTGTCACACACCATCCTACCATTACATGTGCAAACAGTACGCTATGTTACCGTTACTGGATGGTGGAGACATAAAACCTACACAATGGTCAGGTGTCACCGACAGTATGTCACTTGACACCTGTAACACTTACATCCTCCCATGTGCATATAGCAGCACAATTGCCGAAGGTAGCATTGGTACACATAATGCGGCCAATACTGCTGCATGTCTGTCAGATGTATCATCATATAGCAGGTGTATCATTCACAGTACTGCCATGTATGTTTGCTTGTATGACAATATATGCCACATATGGTGGGGAATACATCCCAATTGTTATACACCCCTGTACACTGTTGTAGAGATCTGTACATACTGCAGTGTGGAAAGCATGACGTAGGCAGGTGTGGTGTGTGTATCACACACATCAGCTATCCATATGTGTATGACATTTGTGGTCTCCATAGTGTGTGTGTGTGTGTATGTAGGTATGTATGGCTGTCTGGTGCATGGAGTGAGGGTCTATGCTACCATACAGAACACACAGGATCCCTAACCCCTCATGGTGATGCAGTCCACTACCCTGTTGATGCTATCGGTCTCAACCCCACTGGCTACCTGTACATGTTCTTTCTCTGTGTCGCGTTGTGTGGGTTCACAGTACTGTGACAGTGATGACCACATAGGCAAGGGTCCTCACCTCAACACTATGGGGTGTGCATTATAGTGTTGTTGACCCCGTGAGTGTGAGCATGTTCCTGTAATGTGACAGGGTATTACTGCTACACAGTGAGGCCTCATGCTATCAAGTGGCCTCTAACATTATCATTGGCCAGACCTCTGTGTACAACCCCTGCACCATGTCAACATACCTGTGATGTGACCTGGTATGGGTGTCACGTCTCTAGCCACTGTAGCCTATTAAACTGCCCACATGCTTCTGGATCAGTATATGTGTGGACATCTGTGTTATGTTAGACTTTCCAACAGTCAGGCTGAGGCTACGTCTAGCATGCTGATATTGCCATATGTGCCTGTGAGTACTCCACAGTTACACATGGGAGACTGCAAACAGTGCTACCTGTAGGCACATGCAAGTAGACCATAAGGAGGAAACCAGGGCATCATTACCAACATGCTGTTACTGTTGTTACCGAGACACATACTGTGAACATATAACAATGCATGCTAAACCTGTACTACATGGTATGTCTGGTGCGTGTCACCAGTACACAACTAATGTAATATACACATCTCTCACTATTCACACACAACTAATGTAATATACACTTCTCTCACTATTCTTACACAACTAATGTAATATACACTTCTCACTATTCTGTACACCCTGTGCATCAGACCATTTGAGCATGTCCCTGAACCAATGGTGTGGATGACAGGGATGTAGCACAGGCTTCATCATATACACAGGGTGATAATGTTTGCCAGGGGCATAAGCTGCACCAATGGATGACATCTTGTGTGTGGGTAAGGGCCAGTGATATGATTGGACATGTCTGTTCAGTATGCATGTGGGTGTTGTGGTGCCCTACAGATGTCTTTGCTGTGTGCGTGTATGTGTGCACACAGTTCTGCCTTTTGTGAGGCCTACACGGGGTATTATTGACAGCTCCAGATTGTACAGACCAGGTTGTACAGCTCACTGTGTCTGGCCACGGCCACGTGACCTGTGCCTGCCAGGGGTTGCACGGGCACTAGCAGGCAGAGGTACAGCTTGGCTACTGTCCGATGACACATGTCCACTGGAACTGTGTCCCCACTGGGAACATCCAGGGCCACGTCCACATGGCCTGCTGTGTCCTGGTGTGGACAGAGCTGCACCAGCTGCACTGCTACTGCTACCAGCACTATGAGAGCGGGCATGTGAGGTGGCACACTCACGTTGACCTGTACTAGGTGGTGTAGCTGGCCTACGTCCACGTGGCCTACACCTCACTCCTACCAGATGTTCCAGCACAGACAGCTCACGCTTGTGGATTGCCATGCCATGGTCAAGGATTCCTACCATGTCACCCAATCGCCTGTCCAGAACATCAGCAATCTGCTGTTGAGCATTTCCCAATGCCTGGATGTTGTAATTTAGGGTACGGATAGCAGCCCTCTGAAGCCTCTGCCCTTCTCTGTTCTGCCATTCAGCACATGCCTGTGCTGTCATTACAGTCTGGAACATGCGTCTGGTGATACCATCTGCTGCGCTCTGTCCTGCAGGTGCATGTCTGCCAGAGGTCCTCCTACGAGCAGCACCGGCCACATGCCTGTGTGGCACATCTGCAGTCATTACACTGACACCATGGTGTGTAGACACACCTTCTGTAGCCACCACACGTTCCTGTTCCACACTAACAGATGCTGACTGTCCTTCCTCTATGGCCACTGGTGATGCGGTATGTGTTGGCAGCAGAACTGTGTGCAGGGATGAGGGGGACATAGCTAGGATGGCAACCATTGGCACAGATTCAGCCCCTGACAACCCTGCCTGTACCTCATGCATATGTTCATCACTGCTAGTATCTGTGGGGACACTAACATCAGATGGACCGCAGGAGGGTATCGCACCTACATCACCTGTGAATGCAAAGAAAGACTCTAAATTACAATAGACACACACACACACACACACACACACACACACACACACACACACACACACACACACACACACACACACACACACACACACACACACACCATGCATGTGATTTGACAGATGGCATGCAGCATGCCTGTGATATGGCAGAGGGCATGCAGCTCAGACATTAATAGTGTTAGTAAGAATACCTCCCTGGGGTGCACACTACAGCAAGCAGGTGTCATGTCAGTAGCCATGCAGTTCACACAATCATGGTAGTATGCATGCATCCCCGTGATACACCATGTGGACCAAAACAGGATAACAGTACACATGGCTGACGTGACCTTGACATGTAATCTGCTGACGTGTGCATTAACATGCATACATGTCTGACACAATGGTGTCCTGACACATGTACAGCATCGTAATGGGTATCACATTGCGGTGTTGTCTGTATGCCCTACAGATAGAATGCATGTTTAGCAAATGTGCATGAACATGGAAGGGTAGTGTGAGCCATCTACATTGCTATACAGTGTGAAGTACAGACACTGTGCCATTGCATGGCATCATGAGGCATCTATATTGCTGTACATTACATAATATGTACACATTGCATAGCCATAACTGCATGCATACCCATGACATAACTGTGGATTGTGACCCACGATGCTGAGGTGTATACACACCAAACCATGCTGTGTCAAGTGACAGGTCAGTGGAGGACCTACAGATGACACCCCTGCACAACAACTACAGGGTCTTAGCTGCCTGGCAACCATGTCCACACATAGTGGACATGTCAATTCACCATTTCCCACATGACATTGATGTACCACACACATGAGGTGCACAGCTAACGGTGATGTCCTACATAAGCAAGGGAAATGTACAGTATCTGTGGCCTGATGTGGTGTCAATGCCTGTGGAAGCTGTACAGGTGACTACTGTCATGCTATGACACAGTTGTGATGTCCAACAAATCTTATATGGTAGACTTCAGTGACACCTCCACTAGCTGTACACAGGCTTTTAGGATGTCCAGTGTACCACATCAACTGTATAATCAGTAAACTAAGGCTATAATTGGACCATGTGTGGACAATGTGTAACAGGGTGTGTACACATCACATCAACTGTGTGGCTACGTGTCTCTGGCCATCCCCCATGGCCATGTGTGCACATGTGTTGACCAAATGTGTGTGATGGCCATCTATCTCACATGTCTGTGTTGTCCCATATGACATACACCCATAGATGTCAGATATGTCACCATCCACAGGGCTATGCAGACAACGGGTTGTATGTTTGGTATGTGGGGTATGGGTCATGGGATAGTGTGACAATATTGCAGCCAGAACACTACGTATCTGGGACATGTCAGATGGCACATCACAATGTGTGCACCCAATGCAGGGGCATATAACACAATGGTGACACCTGTGGGCTGCCCATATCACAGCTCACTGTGTGGCACTGTTTGCGTACCACACATGTTGTTCCAGTGCATACTACATATGCCTCCATTGTAGAACACCTCCACCGTTGTATGCACAGCTGACCACACATGTAGCAATGACAACTACTGTGGTTTCAAGTTGGTGTATCATTTCGTTTGTATATATTGCACATGGGTGGCCTGTGTGAATGATGGGTGATGCGACCTGTATATCGTGACTGGAACGAACATCAAGTGTGCAACTGTTAACCGGCCACATGGCAAATAAGTCTATGCTTTAACATGCCTGATACTGATGACAGTCTCACCTGCAACGGACCCATGTCTGTGCGGCACACCAGAGGTACCTGTATAGGGGTGACACAGCAGTATGAACATTATCCCTGACTGTCTGACAGCCACAGGGTGCACTGTACATGTTAAACACATTCGCCTGTATAATAGCATATAGTATGCACATGTGTGCATACACAGGGTAACATACTGTAGTATGCAGCATGTGTGTCCACATACCTTGCATATGCTGTTACTTTACATAATGTACAGTGACACATGCAACTAAATGGGATATAATAGCCATATGTGCAGTACTGACTTACCAGGCAACTCCAGGCTCATTGGTTGGGAGACACCCACCTCCACGATGGCAGCTAGTGTGTGTGGATGCTGTTCTGAGGGTGTCCCCAGACTGGCCAGTAGCTCCTCGGTGTGTGTGAGTGGGGGCTGGGTTGGTGGCTCACCACCTGTTCCACCTTGTTCCCTGGCGATTGCAGTGGCATGCTGTTTTGCATGACGTATCAAGTCCGTGCAGTGTCTGCACACCTGCTGGTAGGTGCGGTTATGGTCAACCACATCGTTCACCCTCCTGCGTAGATCCTGCCACAGGTCGTCCCGCTGCTGGGCATGCTGTGGCACATGGCTGAAGAACACCTCATAGTTCTCATGGAGGTACGGGATGAGGACATCATCCTCCTGGCGGCTGTACTCTGGAAGGCATGTACAAGGCATTATCTGTAAGACACAATGATGGTGACAGGTCACAGTTTCAAAGATGTACAGAGATACTGCTGCACATACATTTCTATGACATCTAGTACATCTGCATAGTAATCTTTGCAAATCATCATGACACTGACACGACTGACGTGTTTGTGTCACACACATGTAACACCCGTTATTGGATATCATCACCATATATGATTGTCACCTCATTACAGTGTTCATACTCCATGTGAATGCTGTATTGATGTGGGCATGTCTATTTGCCTGCACTGGTGTTCTTACCTATCTGCACATGCCTGGATGTGTCCACGGTACTGCTGTTGACCTTGATACTGTGTATATGTCACATATCAACACAGACACAGCCTTAATGGACTTGAGCAGTGACAATACACACATACGCATGGACACCTGTACATGTATGTGTTTTGCCATATACATCTAGACAGCACTGTACAGCTATTCAACGTCCTGCCATGGATCGCCTGTGTTGCACATGTGATAGACATGGGACAATGGCTAGTCGGACATCATTCGCAGGGATGGTTATCAACCATAGCATGTACGGGCAAGGTTTCCTAGCTGTAACAGATAGCCAGTATGCAACCGTGAGGTGCATCAGTGCCACATTACTGATCCAGACAGTTGATACTACATCTACCATGCGGCCATCACACCATGTATGACTGGGATGACATGTGCAGCTTTGATGGACAGGGTTGCATGCTTTGGCAGGAGTATGTCACATGTATGGCACAAGGATCCGTCCAGCATGTGGCGATCCTAGTATTAGGATGGTGGCTGTCCATGATGTATGTCTTACAGATCAGGATATGGACATGTAGCATGTCCATCATCATGGTGTAGCAAATGTCTTTATGCAAGGTAGACAACATGCTGCATAGTGGAGGTGAGGATTGTGAAGGCTGGTATCGCCCATCCACACATGGCCATTACCCCTTAAAGGTGATATGTGATCCAATATTGGTCATCCCAGTGCTGTATATGCCTGTCCAATGATCTCCGTGCACATGGATGGCACCCTGTCATGACATGGGTACCTTGTATGACTACCCAAGGGGCCTGGATACATCACCAAGGCAGGGAGGTGTACTGCACAGCACCATCCCTTACACAGTGTCCATAATGTTGACCACAGCCTAGGTGGTAGTTAATGGGTACAGGGATGTTCACCTAGCGGTGACAATGCTGATATCATCCATCAGAATGTGCACATATGTCAGACACCTCACCCACACAGCCCATTCTGTATGTTGTTCACAACACTGACACAGCTATTCCTCATAGGTCATGGCCATTCACATCCTTACATACACAGATGCCTAACATTTGTCTGTGTGGTATGGGCTACAATGAGGGTGGAGTACAACACATTAACCCTTTTCTACTGTAGCTGGCACTGGTGTGATACGCACATGTCACTCTGGCACCTTTTGTAGTTGTGAGTCTGTCAACAGGCCACTGGTAGAACACTCCTGTGACATACAAAGCTATTTGCAATCAAACATCCGTACTGTCTTGTACATCTGTACTGCTAACATCTACAGTAATAATGGTTCATGGACATGCACACCATACTCAGCAGGGTTATAGGGAGGTGCCACCCATTATGACTGTCGTCACCACTTGTGGGTTGATATTATCCAACACCCTATCTGTATTGTATGGTCATGCTAGGCACTTGTTCAGAACTTGTGAGCATGTCATGAGCTACTGATTAATATAGCACCCATTCCACACCATTTCCCACAGGTACACTGGCTGTCCTAAAATTTCCAGCTTGCTTATGGTACAACAGCTGTTGTACACACGTAACGCAAATATCCTGTGAGACATGGTTGTATATACAGGCATGTCCAACTGTCATGTACCAGTGCTATTGCCTGTCTATATGATGGATATGTCATACATGTGGCTATAGAGCAATTGTCTCATGTACACATTCAATGCTCACCTCCCAACATACGACACTACAGCTTGTGGGGGATGCACTTATGCAGCTCTGCTGGGGGTAATGCTGTCACCAACCCTGACTGCACCTGACAGTCATGTGGGGATGTGTAACATTCACAACACACCCCACTCATCACATAGTCTCACATGATCTCCACCACAGGCCACACATATGAGAACAACATGTGCAGTACCTCTCCATACTCTGTGTAGGCACCAGAGGCAGCCCCCATCATGGAACACAACATCACCAACTTATAGCCCACAGACTCATGTGTGCCCATCACATGCAGCCAATAGGGTGTTATAACATACACAACACACCAGTCATAGGTGAGTCTGTAGGCGGTCACACTGCAGCTCCACACAGCAGGCTACACAAGGTGATAGTCACTTACATCTTGCTGTTGGGTAACTGGTTCTGCAACATACCTATGCACCCATGCCACACCTCAACAGGTATGATGTGACTGTCATTCTCCATGTTAGTGTGACTGCCCTGAGATGCCACTTCACAGACTACGTGTGCAGGGACATGCAATGGCTCACCAGTGTTGTAGCCCTGAAGGTGTGGGCCTAGCCCTGGGGAGCATTATGCATTCATCCGGACCCAATACCACTGTACAATGACTGACTGTGTCACTTCAACAGTTGCCTATGCTTCTGCTGTCATTCCACAGGCATCTGATATCTGTCCGCTTTGACTGACCTGGTCAAACACAATGCTTTGGCACAGATGACCTGCACCTGTCAGCCCTGGGAGTACAGATCACATGTAAGGCTCTTGCTGCTTCTACACTGCCTGTCTTGCACAGTTTCCAATAACAGTCACCGGAAGAATGGGAACTGGCAAGCAAGACATGGGGTCATGTGACACATTGCTTGCATCTTCCTCTGTGATGCTCACAGGCAATGCACACCTTATAATGCACCACTCCAATATCTCTGCAGTGACAGGGACCTGCCTCTAGGCTCTGCAGAGCACAACTGCAATGACAGGTTATAGACAGACCATACCTGTCAGGCACATACCTGGACCGGCACACCCACAGCTGAGGTGTTCCCATATCCCACTATGTTGTACACACATCCTGGCTAGTTACTTAGCACAATGCATCAGAGGTGCTCCATGTGCAGCTAACTGTGTCCGGAACCGCTATACACATTGTAACAAGCTACAGATTCAACAACATACCCCACGGTTACCAGACCTCATTTGTTGGTGTACTGGACAGTAGGGCTCAGACAGCTACTACTGATGTGTGACTGACACTACCCCACACTTAACTGGGATAGCCACTCATGTACCGACACATCCATGAGTCATAACCTCCACTCGGCTGGATCAACCCATACACACCACCTCCAAGACCAACATTAACCTTGACATGAACACTACCAACATGTGACTGGTGTTCCACACCTGGGGTTATCTCCTCATTGGTGGATTCTGAACATATGCTAATCAACCTTGTTAGCCACATCCCGGCACCACACCCTTCACGGCATACACAGTACATGAGTACTACAACACCTACTACAGACGTCTTATGACAGCGGTTGTTAATGTCATGACACGCGTGCAGATGGACAATGCACATACTAATGCTGAAACATACCCCAGTGCACTTCATTAGCATGTACACGACTGCATGGATCATGCTATTCCACACAGAGCCATGATGGTACACATCAGATAACAGACGCCACTCTGGTGGTCAAGTTCCATGGACATAATATACAGCAACAGGTGGAGGCTGTTGCACAGTGGTGTACAATCCCATGGGTGGGGTAGCTCACTGGTCAGCCTCGGTAGGCCATGGGATCCCTCATCACATACTCCAAGACTAGCTTTGTAAACATTACTGCAACACTTTCTGGGGTGTACCACAAGGCATTATGGTGGTATGTCAGTAGTCATTGGCAACACCCACATCTGCTCTCACATACAACAGTCACTCAGGAACATTACAGACCCAGGTGATGTTGGCAACATGCTGGCGGATGGATTCAATGCTAACATTACACCCTCTCACTCACTACAGGGCCACAATCCATGCAGTAACATTGTGGTGTCCCTGTGGTCACACCTACACAGTACTAACCTGCACTCTATATGTGCTGGGACACTGGCCCCATGTCACCTTCCAAAGTCCCAGGCTGTGATGTCCACAAACCTCTGAACGACATGTCTCCCCACTAGGCCACCATATTCAGTAATAGCCTTGTATCAGACATTGTCGCCCCTGAATGGCACACAGCAACATTTATCATGCTCCACACAGGTGGCACCACATTGCACGAGTGGGACTATAGACCTACACACCTGACTGGACTGTTCTGCATGGCTATGAGGCACATCATTAAGGACGTCATTCACAGAGACATTGTTGGGCTCCGGTCCTTTGATGCCACCTGGGTTGGACTTGTTAGGGCCAGAGCATGGCCCCTACACCTGGTGGACTCCTTTCATACAGTTACCAGGGTAGTTGATGATGGTATGGGAGTCCACACATCCTACATTGTCCTATCATTGCCTTTCAGCACCATTCTCCATTCTGGTATTGACAACATACACATCCACCTGCACATCGTACCCTATGTCTCAGGATGTTATGCAACGTGGCTCATGGACAGGACGCACACAATGAGGGTAGCATACCATAGTACCTACTGCATTTCAGTTACATTTGCCATACCACAGTCCTCAGTCATTGGGCCCCTCATGTTCAGTATCTGCTTCCCTGAGGTACAGGCTAGCACAGAGGGACTTTCCCTGCCTAGCTTTACAAACCCCTGCACACAAAGTGCCATGATTGATCCACCAGCTGATACTGACTCCATCCATATGGGTGTCACTGTGACAGATACCTGATATGAATATCATGGCCTCAAGCTGCATGACACAAGGTGCATGAACATCACCTTTGCATTACACCATTCACCCACTGACTATTACATAGGTGGTAGTCCCCTACATACATGTCACATTGTACATGTTTGTAGTACACATGTATGTCGCACCCACTCCTGTGGTTACCGTATTGCCACTGTGGTGTGGATATCCTCCTACGTGGCCACACTTATCTGTACTGGGTGTGTAGCTGGTACATAGGTGCCCATTGTACCTCTGAAATCAAGACTTCTACACACATTCAAGGGTACACGACCCCATTTAGGGTGTACCTTACACAACAGATACAGCTTTACATACCACACCATTAACACGCCATGACGTTTATTGAGCTCCGACAGTTAAAGTATGTGGCTGAACTATGGACACCACATCTGTGCACATTTGCATACTACATACTCAGGGGTGATCTCTGCTGAACAGACAGGGCCCATGTCCACAACAATATTAATGGATATACTCCACATAAGCAAAAGCCACTGTGAGCAACATGCTCATGGATATGTGCACACACGCAACAATGAGTGGGATGTGCTTGAGGGTTACATTCCCAAACTGGTCACTCACCATGCTTTGGAACATGAGTCCTATGTACATCACGCAGGTACACTCAGTAGCACTGTTCATGTGATACCTCCCTTAGTGGATGGGAGACACATGTACGCCAGGGATCACTGCAGTGGCTGTACTGTGCAGAGGTGCAGGTAACACATGGCTCTGCTGTTCACAAGACGCTACCCTAGAGAGGTGCCACTGGTGTGAGCACTGCAGTTGTGCTTACACATAGACTTGCCAGACTGCATAGTACCCCACTATGAACCTGTGAAGCTATTACATGTCCTTTGTGCATGGTTACTTGGTAGCCCTTCCATTTAGATTAGCTATCATGCTATTGCAATGTCCCATGCCTGCAAGCCATATGTATCCTGTTATTATACATGCCAATAGACGATACCTTTGGTATGCATGATATGCCTGTTATGCTGTGTAGAATATCTGACATATCTACCTACAATACTATACATTACACATATTTCACATAGTATCCCATAATGCAAAGCATACTTGCACAGCAGGACCACCTTAGACATGTCATTGTCATTATATGCCCATACACATTCCTACTGTGACAGTATATCAACATATACTATCCCCTGCTATGGCAGGAAATTGTTGGACATACCCTACCACTGACGGCGGGTTGTATGGAATTGTTCTGTTTAAAGCCCTCATGTAGCATCCCTTGTGGTGTCTGTGATGTGTATCTTGTGGCCCACTGCTGGACGCACAGTTTCTACATGCGTTAGTATGCTCAGCAAGACATCACTACATAAATACCTTTTCCCACTTTATGCATTGCGGACACTTTTAATTAATGCAAACCAGGCTATACATACAGTAAATAATTAATAAAAAAACATGCTATACATAAACGTACATACCGAGTGTTCTACATACCTTGTTATCGTTACGGACTTTCGTCACTATCTCTCTCACACTGCTTAAACAGGTATTTTGTATGAGCATATGGTTTGAATGTCTGGCAAGTCATCCTTATATACGTCGATACCTGTAACATGTGGTTTCCTCCCGCCAATTGGTGTTCCTGAGTGACTAATTACTTGCATATCAGCTGTGCAGCTACTCCATTCACCAATTACGCGGCAACAGTGGAGTATAATTTAATTCTCCACTTGGGCGTTGCCCATTTGCCTTACCATCGGGGTGACGGCCTGTATTGTGTTTTGTTATGTGTAATTGCAACTGCCATGCATAGAGACAATTATACTTTGGATTCATGTTCCCCGTGGATTGAGTGTGACAGAGTATGTGGTTCAACATGTGGGTGTTCCTGTCATCCTAACGTCTGATAATGGACTATTGCAAACAAAACCTGTAACATTGCCGTTTGTTCCATTATATAACGGCTGCAATTTTGCATGACGCCTTTAATTGTATCTCTTCCAAGGTATGTTGACAGTTCTGCAGATGTAATTGACTAACTGGATGTTTGTGCTGTTATTACAGTCTGTATTGCTATAGTTTCTATTGTGGGGGATGTCGGTGGGTGTACGTAGCATATACAGGTTTGTGGGGCTTGCATTTCTACATATTCCATATATATGTGTGTGGGCTCCATCCCTAATTAAAGAGCTATCAGTTAGTAGAATTATGTTACGAGATTGTACATTGGGCCATTGTTAATTGGTTTCTATATAGTATGCAGGTGAGGTTGCTACTGCCATACCTCCAGAATTGCAGCGATATGTAAAGGGATATGTCTAACTGACAGCTATCCTGTGTATTTCTGTCCCAGATATTTGCAGTCATTGCAGTTGTGTTGGTAACAGAACCTCTTTGCCATGGGTTGCCACCTTTTCATATGGCCATTGTTGTACACTTGCGGGACGCACAGTGGTGTTTACAGGCCAACACATAGCCATGGTCAGTACACAGGTTAGCACATACTTTTATCCTCAATACATACCTATTGTGGGACTTTGGCTACTTATCATATTGCATGTAACATTTACATTTCTTACATACAGGCATAACTATTTAATGCAACTATTACATTATATATGGGACATATTAATGTCCTACAGTCCCGGACATTTTCCCTTTGTAATGTTTTATGTCAGGACACACCTGCCCAGGGAGGGGCTGTCCCTCTTAATGTGGGACAGGTGGTAACCGTATGCCTATGGCTAGCTATACCCACACCTACCATAATGCTCTACCTCCGAGTTGGCACTAACAGACACATGATGCGGACACACACACACACATTACAATCACACAGAGATGCACACGGCACCCTCAACACACACATACACAGACTACGGCACTCACAAACACAGTTGAACACAGTACCTACGTGGACCGCAACACCGGCAGCGGTAACTAAATGTCCCTTCATATCATCATACTATTACTCGCGGTCGTACTGTTCCGGTACTGTGTTCTTTCGGTCTTTCAGCCTCATGGTTACACATGTCGGTATGTTACACATTCCATAGTTGGCGGTATCCTATTTATTTGTACTTCCAAGGTGTTATGAATGTCATTGACCTATCTATATATATTTGCAGATATCGCTGAATCCGTATATATCAACATATATCACTCTATCGCCCTTTCTATCTGTATTATATATATGTATATATGTGTATATATGTGTATATATATATATATATATATATATATATATATATATATATATATATATATATATATATCTGATGGGGAAGGTTGGTGTATACTGTTTCCTGGACTCCGAACTTTTGTGTCTGTACCTGTCACATTACACACCTTCCGTAGGTTAGGGTTACCAGCTGTCCAACTCTGCGAGGGACAGTCTCTCTTAGGGCAGTTGTGTCCTGCAAAATATTTGTGAACATGGCAAATGTCCTGGGATTTTAGAACATACTTATTTCCAATAGTTTATGTAATAGTTGCATAAAACAATTATTCTGTATCTGAACCACCTATATGTTCTAGAAACAGAATAAGTAAGTAAACATTACAAGAATGAGCTTTTATCTAGGCAAAACAGTGAAGTTCTGAATTTCGTACTGGCCGGGTGTATGTGTCGGCCTGCAGACATCTGACATATGTCCCACATTGGTCATTTGAAGAGGTGGCAACCCTACCATAGGTACATCTTGCCTAGCAATAGTGTTAGGTGATTCTACACATAATTGCATGTTCTACACCTGGCAGTGGCCGTTTTACCCTTCAGAGCAGGCGCTATTAGTACAGGGGTGAATAATGCTGGTTTCACTTGTTATGGACATCATTGACCGTGATCTGCGCAATATTTGGAGTAGCTTATCCATGTTTCGCGCATATCCATATAGTCATATTTAAATGTCGCTTACCAGCAGTGGGCAATGCATATTCCCGGTAACGTGTGCTAAACATGATCTGCTGACCTGCATCCGACATGCATTACTCGTGCCTTTGGGATTACGTTACATCCCTTGCAGGACATGGGACCGGGAACATGCACGACGGTCACTGCATTTAACATATGGCCATCTGGGATTTGTACACGTGTTATGTCGTTTTGTATGTGGAGTATACTATGGCTGTTACTCCATACTGCACTCACATGGGTAACTCAGTTAGTTTACATATTGATGAGTCCAGTTAATGGTATGTCCACGTGATGTTTACTGGATGTGCTCCGGCATTGGGTATGTATATCTCAGTGAGCCACACACGATACTGTGCTACACCTTCAAACAACCGTGGGTGGAGCATGCTGGGGTGACGAATACCTGTCATGGGTACACCCCATGCCTTGACACAACATCCATGATTATATTATGTGGAGCCCCTCATTAATGCAGCAGGGACTCTGTGCTGAGTGTGTGCAGAACAGTTCTTACACACATGTGCTCCCATGATTGCCTCTGCTCCTCTACGCGACAGTTGGTTACTCAATGTTGTGGCAACAGTGGACACTGTTTGCCCCATTTGGTGTATGGCCTCTGACAGTCGGCCATGAACCTACCGTTGTACCTGGAAACCTATACACACAGCACCACCATATGCTGATAGGCGCATGTACTGTTCAGGTGTTGACATTCCTTGTTCCAATAGCTGTTGTGTGTACAATGTTTGACGGCTGCCTATGTGGGATTCACACAGTGGGCCACCTATACATTACAATTTACAGGTGGTCGTGCTTGTGTGCCATCCATTTTACTGTGTGTGCAGGTGGAGAGGTGTGTCAGTCCATAGGGACCTACACTGTCACAGTATGTGCTGCACGTTCCCTCTTTGCCAAGGTGTAGGCATATTGGGCACACCTCCGTCTGCCTACTGGGGCTGGCACAGTGTGTTCATGGTCTGAATCCCTCTGTGCCTGTGATGGCCTTGGCAATTGCGGTGGGCTATGAGGGCCTTCACCATTTTGTCCCTGCTGCAGCTGTTTCCGCAGGATCATATTATGTAGCATAGCACACACTAAGAGAATGTGGGCACACGTGCCTGGAGAGTACTGCAAGGCTCCACCAGATGTGTCCAAGCACCGGATCCATGATTTCAGCATCCCGAACACATGCTCTATGATGATTCTGGTTTGTGTGTGTGCCTCATTATGGCGTTCTTGCATGGGTGTGTGTGCATTTCTGATCGGAGTCATCATCCATGGCTCCAGTGCATAGCCAGCATCCCCCACAAGGTGGCCATGTGGGATGTCCCCCCTGACAAATACCTGATACAGCTGTGTGGCATGCCAGATATGGGAGTCATGGTAGCTTCCAGGGCTGCCAGCACACACATCCATGATAATGCCCTGGACATTGCACATGACCTGGCAGTTGATGGAGTGGAATCCCTTGTGGTTTATGTAGCGCCTACCATGCTCACCGGGTGGTGACTAGATTTGTATGTGCGTGCAGTCTATTGCGCCCAGTACCTCCGGGTAGTGTGCCACACGGTGGAAGTGACGCATATTGCTGGCCAACTCCTCCTAAGTTTGGGGGAAGTATATATGCTCATTGGCATGTGGTAACATGGCATCCAGGAACTGGTGTAGTCCCCTGGATGCTGATGCCTGTGAGATCCCCATTATATCTCCAGTTGGCCTTTGAAAGGTACCTGTGACTAGTATTCTCATGCTTACACATACCTTCGTGTCCACTGGGATGGGTTCCCCTCTGTTATTTCTGGTTCTCAGGCGTGGCCGGCACAGCTCCACTATTTGCTGTAAGATGTCCCTGTCCACCCTGTAACGCTCTACTATCTCCAGATCATGTAGCCCCTGGTAGGTTACCCTTGATCTGAGCACTCTTCTCCTCCTCCAGGGCCTGCGGTGGTTGTTGGCATCATCCTCCACAACACCGTCAGTCTCTAACACATGCTGATGAATCACAGCTATGGCAGCTCCCAACATGTACATTTTAAAAGTTCCCCATGTGTTTACACCTATGTTGCAGTGTTTGGGAATTCACAGGTGTGTGTAGGGTACTTTCGCACTTCATACTATTGTGCTGTGAACACCGATGCTGTCATAGAGTGTGTATGTACGATCATAGCTACAGGGTATCTTATGTGTTTTACTACCAGAACTACTATTGTGGTGCCTTTGGTGTTGAATTACATTTGGCTGCAGTGGATTACCTCTTGACCTTCCCTTTACATTTCTGCACGTTCCACCTACCATTTTCTGGCATGCATCCAGCAGCCTGCTTTCATTTGTACTTTCCTAGACCTGGCATATCCTGCATAATGTGTGCTATTGCCAGTCTACTGTCAGTTTGCTTTGCTCTGCTATGACAGATATCCTATCTTTGCAATCCAATGCCTCCCCTCCTTTCTTTGCATTCTGATGCCTCCCCTATCCTGTTTTGCAGGTTTCTGCGAGCAGACTTGACAGCTGCCGTCGATTGGTCACCATGAGTTGATTGGTGTTGATTGCTTATTAGTACGCCAATTACCCTACTTCGGCATTTCCTTCTTTTCCTCCCCTGACCTTCCTGTTTGTGCTATTGTTCACGCCGCATGCATCCGCTTACTGGGTTTCGGGCACGTTTTCATCCCCGTACACATGCGCTTTTGGGCACCATGTGTGCTCTCAACTAAACGATTCTATACCTTCCTCCCCACACCTGTCCTGCAGCTTTGCTTAGCAATGGCCAGGCCAGTTTGCATTGCTCCAATGTGCTTGCTGCTATGGTGGCACACCCCTCTGCTGATGTCATGTATCTTCTCTGAGCCACTCCTCGGTATTATAGCGCTGCACCGTATGGTTCAACCTTCATCCGGCAGGACATTTGTGATTCAGTATTATCTGCCTCATTTGCATGGCATTGACTACCAATTCATAGTTACCGTGCCGAACACTGTCGTAGGCCCTTAGCAACCCTTGCACCTTGGTTGTGGTGTTCCATGCCTACCATTGTGTATTATGGTGTAAACCTGCTTTGTATTACATTGCGATTTTATGACATTTTTATATATTTTCTTTATGTTCCAGTTTGCGCACACATGCCCTGCGGTTGTACTGTGTGTTACTGTGGACATGACATTAAATGTTGTTTTTTAGGTGTTGTGCATCTTTTCTTATGCCATTGGCTGTGTATTTAGCCATTGGCATATGTTAACTTTGTAATACATGAGTCTGGTCCGCTTCCATAGCTCCAATGTTCTGTTTGGGAAAATGTAAACCGTGTTTTTTGGTTTACATTTCCGTGGGCTTACGCTACACTTGCACCACTTCGTGAATTACTATCTGCCTTCATTTGCATGGTGTGACACTGCGCATGGGGTGATTAGCATACCTATGCCGTGGGCTGCACAGTTCTGGCGTACGCAGGTAGTGCACGTGGTACTGGATCATACCTGAATTGCTCGACGGCCATATTTGGCGTTATTCTGCCTACGCTACGCCTGCGCCTGGCGCAAGCTTCATGAATCCCGGGGATAGTCTTTTGTTAATTTACCACGTTTACTTTTTTTTTCATAAAAGCAAAGATAGGAAGGAGCATATATCAGAGTCTTTCCATGTGTAAATAGACAGCACAGATGATTCTCTTTCTGTTGGCCAAACAGTCAAGGTCTTTGATGGTCAGGAGTGCCTGGATTCTTCCTGATACAGACTGAAAATGTGGTCAGTACATAGTCACTGGAATGTTCACAGATGATAAATAAATAAATGTGATTTTTTTTTATTAACTGTAGAGCAGATATGTAACATCTATTAATTCAGGAATCACATGACATATTTTTCCTGGGAATGATCTTGTCTCGTTGTAGAAGAAAGCAGAATACCCAGACTTTAGAAATGCTGAAAACATTGCTAAACATAGTACAGTCATTTAACTTGCATTTATGACATGGTTTACTCTGGTCTGACTTTCTTGGGCAGCTTTGAACAGCAGATATTACATCACACTTTCACATGCACTACTGCTTTAAGACTTCAACCATATGTATGCCAGCAAAAAAAAAAAATCAGATAGACTAATGGCAGCTGGTGACCTCAAAGCAAGGGGAATCTGCATGAAATAAATTAATGGGTGGGGATAACTGGAATAGGGCAGGGGATCTATTACAGAAAGTCAATGACCATTAACTATGATCTAGCAATAGATGGGATCATTCACTTTCATTTACAGACTGCCTAAGCACGTGCCCGCTGATTATAGCCATCTTAAAGAATGTATACACCTCAGATATCTGACTGCTGTCGACGAGGCCTGCCTTAGGTGTAATGGAGTTTTAGACAAAGGACTTCATGGGTGCCACTTCCTGCACACTAGCCCTCTGCAACTCCTCAGTGTCTCTCCCTTGTCGCCCTCCACCCCATACCATTCAGACTGGTTCCTTCTTTCTTGTTTTTTTTCTTCACACTTTGTCTTTCTTTTTAACTCCTCCACATGCTTTTAATTAACATGGCCTAACTTGTCCCTAGTAATGAAAGCACAAAGACTCAAAATCGGAGACAGTTTTTAAATGTAACCATAATTCACTAAGTTAATAGAGCAAGAGATTTTCCATCAGCATGCATTTTCTGAGCAATAAGATGTATGAAACTGTAATGTCCTGCTTTCTTGACTGACTGTAATTGTCAGTGATTTACCATCAAATTAAACATTTTACAGGACAAAGTAAACACTATATGTATCATAATCAAATGAATGAATGAATAAATAAATAAATAAATAAATAAATAACTGCCATACAGAAATTTTTGCTGCTGTCAAAATATAGTGGGCAACCCACTGCACTTCTCTCCATGTACCTGTCACATTACTCAAGCCTCCTCTCTACATGAGAATCAAGAAGGCAGCTAAAAAATAAATGGGACAAAGGACCAAAATCAGGGACTGATATTGCATTTATATAAAGTTGCTTGAATAACAGGGTTTGCATTAGCATGCCTTTTCTGAAGGCTACTGAATCTGAAACTGAAACTCAGAAATGCAGTGACTGCTGTCCTTACTGATTTGCAATAATAACACAAACTGTGCAAGGAACAGACCACATTTAAGTCAAAAGCAGAAACATACTGTGAAAACAGGTATAGTTCAGCATCTGTGCCTCTCACAAATACATACATCCATACATACATATATACATATACAGAAATGTATGCATACACAGACCTACATATACATATACATACACACAAACACGATTAACTATCTTTACTTTACTACATACCAGACAACTGTTTAGATTAGGGTTAGGAAAAAACTTGCCCCATGCTTGTATTTCTCTACTTTCCCATTTCTTTCTTTTTTTTTTTCATTTTCAGTCTCAGACTGCTTCAGTTTGAGCCAGTCACCTCAGGCAGCTCTGCCAAAAGAAATGGCTTCTCACTACCTCATACAATAGCCCAATGAATTGCTTACTGTTGTTGTTTCTGCCTTCTGCAGAAGGCAGGAAGTTCTGTAATAAGGAGTGATTGCCTTATTTACAGAGTGGTTCACTCATTTTGCTGGGCTGCTTTAAAAACAGTGAAACAATTGATGTAAGCAGATTTTTTTCTTTTTTAAAGAACCTTGGAATGTTTTGGAGTTTCAGTTTCAATAACAGTAGCAGTAACAGTAAAGTTATTTTTTTTGAATAAGAGAAAAGTAAATAAAAAAAAATTGTGTTTCAGCTAGTACCATAAGCCACCTCTGGATATGACAGTTCTTGGTACTCTTCTTGCCAATGCAATATAACAGTTCATGGCAAAACAATATACTGTTGCTTTTCACTCCCGATTATCTGACAAAATTCTATCATTAGAGCATGACAATTAAAAATACTTTAAGAATTCTGTCTTGACAAATTGTCCAGACTCTTAGAAATTCATGCTATGCATGCAGCAGAAATTGACCGTATTTCTCCATAAATAAGACCTAACCAGAAAATAAGGCCTAGCATGGTTTTCCAGGGTGGTCATGATATAAGCCCTTCCCAAAAAATAAGCCCCAGTTAAGATTGCCAACAAAACATGATGGATGTGTTAAATTATAAAATAGTACTATTGACATCTGTTGACTGAGGTTATTGTACTCTGCTCACCATTTTGGGACCATTCGGACACCCAACTTCTTGTCTTTGCAGAAAGTCATAAGATTCTTTCCCTGGGAGTCCTCCACAATTCTTACTGTAACCCTAATCTTCACTCGCACTTGACAGTTGAGATCCTTGGCCCATAAACACTGGCAAGTGTACTTTGATTGGTCAAAGTACAGACAACACACGCAAAATGCACACACTTGATAACAAATGGCTGTGGTGTCTTCTTAACTGTCGCCATTTTGTGTTGCCACTCCTGTCTCGTAAGTCTTCAATTAATTCCACCCAGACAAGATGAGTGCAAAAAGAAAGAGTTATTCTGTCAAGTACAAGAAAGGAATCATGGAGGACTCCTGGGGAAAGAATATGATGTCTTTCTGCAAAGAGAAGATGTTGGATCTCCGAATGGTCCGAAAATGGCGTGCAGCATACGATAACCTCAGTCAGGCCGACAAGGGAAATGCTAAGAAGTGAAAGTGTGGATCAGGTCAGCAACCATTATTTCCTGAGCTGGAAGACATCATCTGTGAATGGATTGCTAACAGTAGAGGAAAGGCTTTGGTTGTGCGCAGGGCTGATATTCAAGCATTTGCCCTTGCAATGGCATCACAGTTAGAAATATCCCCAGAAGAATTCAAAGCATCACAACATTGGCTGGATGGCTTCCTTCAGTGATATGAACTGTCTCTAAGAAGATCAACAACACTGTTCAGACTGGAAGATAAGTTATTAATCGTGCACTTGCATTCAAGTCCTTTGTTGATGGCATCAACTTTTATAAATACCAACTCTCCAACATGATTGCTATGGATGAAACTGCAGTATTTATGAGCCAAGGATCTCAAACAACAATTGATTAGAGGGGTGCCTCGTCAATCTACATTCCCTCCACTAGTTACAAAAGTGCAAGTGTTACCTGTATTTTGGCAATTTATCTACATGGAAAGAAAACCCCACCTCTAATCATTAGTAAGGGCAAGAAAGATAAGATTGAACATGCTTCAGGCATTTACATTCTTGAAACCGAAAAAGCATGGTGCCCAGAAGCAGTTATAAGGAAGTGGGTCAATGTAATGCTGCCACTTGTTTTGTGAGGTGGCGAAAGAGGTCTGCTAGTCTGGGATTCAGCCAGCACTCACTTTGCTAAAGACATGAAGAAATTCCTTGCATGGAGAATAATAGATCAAATAATGATTCTCGGGGAATGACTGCCTATCTCCAGATTATTGATATCGCAATAAACAGACCATTCAAGGACCATTTGTGCATGGAACTCAATGACTACATTGAAAATAGAATGGAGAAAAATCAGCATGGAAACTTTGTGAAGCTTAGCCTACAAGAGGTCATGACTTGGGTGAAAAATTCATAGAATAAAATCACTGACAGCTGTGTTGCCAATGCACTACAAGCAGGCTACCTGGACAAGCAGTGCTCATTTAAGAAGAGCTCTATTGCTAGGCATGACAGATTGGGGCCAATGGTTCTACAGGAAATGGAGTCGCAAGAAATTCAGTCTGGAATTTTGGGGTTGGAAACTTATGACAATGTTCCAGAAGAAGATGACATGACTGTATTTGAATAACTTTTCCATTATCGGGGCAACAGAATGGATTGCTTCTGCTTCCAACTGCCAGCAAGATCTTGTCAGTTTGTTTGACTTTATTGTATTAAGGTAACATTTCATTATCAAGGGGTAATTACAAAGTAAGGCCACTAGTTCCCAGACTTCATTTTTATGACTTTCCATCATTCTTCTCTTACAGTTTGGGTAAGGAATAAAGAAAGCATCATCACTCAAAAAGTGGAAGTTATTCGCCTATTTTATTCCCCTCCTCCAATACACATATATTGAGATTTTTCTACACTTTCTGTTCTGTTAAGCATGAAATATTGCACTGTGAAAGCCAAGGTGTAGATATTCTGAAGTTGAAATGTCTGTTGCACTGTTTATGTAGAATTCTCACACAACTGTTAAAGCGTTACCTAGAACTGTTGCCCAATAACAGAAAAGTACCAAATAAATGGCAATTTGTGTACATGAATAAATGTTGATTTTTGTACATGAATAAATGTCGATTTGTGTGCATGAATAAATGTCGATGTTTGTAAATGAATAAATGTAGATTGTTGTACGGGGGTAAATAAGGCATCCCCTGATAATAAGCCCTAATACGTATTTCAGCTGCGGTAAAAGTATAAGACTCTGTCTAATTTTTGGGAAAATATGGTGTATATATATATATATATATATATATATATATATATATATATATATATATATATATGTGTGTGTGTGTGTGTGTGTATATATATATATATATATATATATATATATATATATATATATATGGAGCTACTTTAAAGCAGCGAATTACCATAACTTCAAGTTATAGAACAGCAAGATGAAAACCAAAAAACTGTATTAAACATTCATGTCATCGTAAGTTTTCACCACAAAAGAAGACAGTTGGCCAAGATAGTGAACTTTGCCCTTTTCTCCACTGTAGTGCAATCTTGGAGTTGGTATATTTTGTTAGGGGGGGTGGGATGAGCAGGCCCCCACATAGGGGGGTGTGGGGACAAAGCTCTCCACTTGGGTGAGTTTTATTTGCTTCAGTTTGTTTTTTATTTCATGTTGGTTTAGTGTTTATTTATGCTGTGAAAACTTACAATGATGTGACCGTGCAGTAATGTAAAGTTTTGTGATTTTTGACTCGCTGTTCTGTAATTCAACATTAATTTGCTGTTTTAAATTAGTTCCATATCTCTCTCTCTCTCACACACACACACACACACTCTCTCTATCTCTCTCTCTCTCTATATATATATATATATATTTATATATATACACACACACACACACACACACACACACACACACACACACACACACACACACACACACACACACACACACACAGACACACACAAGCACACAATACATGCACACACAGTGTCATTAATGCCCTCTAAGCCTGAAAAGCATTAATTTATTACCTCATGCTCAAGGGAATATCAGTTAAACTTTCTCAGATAACTTTTCTAACTTGATTCATTGCAAGTATTAAATGAGAAAAACAGTGTTTTCTTATACTCTATGCAGTTTGAAAGGTTGGTGAGTGGTGAACTGATGCCTGGTCTCTACTTTTTTCTTCCAACAAGACACACACTTTCATAAGCTAAGGTTGGCTGCTTCAGTCAATGTTTCAACAATTCTCTGCCAACCATGATAACTTACAGAGGCATTATAAAGGACCTATTCTGACCAGTAATTAATACTTTATAATGGATCTGTTTCCCTTCCCTGTTACCAAACTCCCCCTCTACATCTGACATACTGTGTCATAAATCTGCAACTAGGTGAATAATGTACTAGATTCCTTTATTTGCAACACTGAATTCATCAAATGTAAAGATCTGACTGTAGTCCACCTCAAATAAAATCCTTAGAGGCATGAATCATGTTGTGGCAAATGGATTTTATTTCTGAATAGCAGCTTACAGAAAATATTGAAGTCTGAATTTAAAATGGTAGACTACAATAGCTAGGTTATATACATAACCAAAGTACAAAATCACGAGTTCCTCAACTTGGGTAGTACTTTTGAAATATTTTCTAACCTCAACTCACAGTTTATTTGCTGATAATAACATTATGTTGTAATCTCTTTTTTCATCATCTAAATGGCAGCTGAAATTGTCACATTTGTGGAAGCCTCTCTATTTTTGAACACATTTCTCATAATCTTATGTTCAGTATATCTAACAGTACTCCACACTGAACAAGTTATAAAATAAGGTTACAAGCACATTGGTAGTCTGTCTGTCTTGATAATGTTTCAAACTACACCATGGAATTTCAGATAATGTCTCTTGTTCACACACTGCAGCTTAATCCTTAGCTCCAACTGCACCATAATGTCTAAGAATTATTTCTCAGAACACAAATATAATTTCCATCCTAACTATCTTGAAAGCAATGTCTAAAATAATCTTACTTGAAGGAATCCATTCTGACACTTGCACTTTAACTAGCCATCTAACAGTGTATGCCTGTGTTTTTGTTTAGGAAGCAGCACAGATTTTAGTTGTCATAAATCCTTTTAATAGTAATATCTGCCAAGTCACAGCATTGTAGAATTCAAGATTTTAACCCTTTTTAAGGTGCATATCAGTTACCTTGTTGTATGCCACATAGAAATGGGAAACCAGCTACTCTTTACTCTTTCTTAATCTCAGCCAAGACTAACATTCTCAAAATGTGTTGTATTCCAGTCCTTTTTGAGAACTCATCTCTGCATACTGCAGAGTAGGCAGGCCTGACCATTTGCAAACTGCAAAATGGTATGTGGAAATAGGAATGATTTTTTTACACATTACCCATATCATGCATGTGTCCCTTTCAATATCCTTACAAGGTAGTCATTGGCTCCATACATTCAGACACAAGAGCCTCATCATGTAGGGATCTCCAGGGTTAAGTATTTAGATCAATCCTGTTTTCAATAAATTTAAAAAAATATCAACCAAGATCTACTTAACCTAAATATGAGTATGCACATAGATTATGTCTTATTACTAGCCTCAGGTAAATCAGGCCAAATTATACAAAATAATCTGCAACATAACTTTAACCTCCCCTGAAACTCTATAACACAAAGCAGGCTTATAATCCACTGCAAAAAATGCAGTCATGACATTTATTGATACCAGGCTGGCACCTCCTAGCCTTGTCATTCTTAAAGGTAGGTACTTAGGCCACTTGTGAGACCCCATGCTTTCTTTCAAAAATTACACTGAATAAGCAGTGGGCAGTGTCCTCCTCCAACTAAAACTGAACCACAGAATCTTAACTTTGCTGTCCCCTGAAACAGGAAGAGCTGTCAGTATTATTGTGTTGCTACTTAGAGTATGCCCTTCAAAGAATCAGTCTAAACCCAATTTACAATACAAGCCTTCTTCTGACTGCCTTAAACAGAGTTTGCAGATTCATACTCATGTCATCCAAGCGACCTAACATTGCAACTTGAAATGCCCAACTGGTTACCTGTCACAGGGACAGCCATGCTGTTGCTTGCTACCTTCATCTATAGGCTGATTAAATATGAAATGTGCCCTTTACAGCATCAGTACCATCAATCAAAATAACTAACTGCTCTCTAAGAAATAACAGAGGCAACTGTCTTACCCTGTAGGCAGGAAAGCATTCTCTAAAGTCAGACTGGCCTCTTGTAATCAATTACATGCTAAAGAAGGCAAAGATCTTGCACTCAAAAGCTTCCAAAACACACTTAAAGAACACTGAGCAGTTTCTGTGACTTAGGCTAATGAGTTAAATCACTAATTCATTTGATGTACATTTTCTAGTTAATAGGTTTTCTCCTCCAAGGCATATTCCTATAATAAAAAATTGTCTTTTGGTCATACCTCTCAACTGTATAGATTTTTACAAAATGTTGAGATTTTTGCCTCATATTTTTGGCCCGTTTTTCATAAAATTGTGGTTTTCTGGCAAGCTATGGGCAAATCATTAAAGACAAAAGACAGAAAATAATGGTATACATTTGAGTTTCAGACTTTATACCCTTCAGAAATGTCATGTTAAAGCAAACCTGTTATTCTATCTACTTTCTAAGTTTGTAAGAACAATATTTACATTTTTTCCCAATTGTTGGCCTTTGTTCTCCCATGATTTTCAGCTTTGTCCAGATTTCTTGCTCCAAGAAGTTGAGAGGTATGTTCTTGGTTGCCTTAGATATAGTATTCACATTTTGTTTTACTTGTACTCTCATAGGTACACATGCTTTGTTTGTACATGTGTAATACCATTATATGTATACTTTATGCATATTCATATTTTATTTATTTATTTATTCATTTGTTGACCAGGGCAGAGGACTATTCCTAGTGGGCCATTTCCAGGCTCAGTCTATGGTGTTCAACCAAGGTAAAGAATCTAATGATAAAAGCAAAAACAATTACAGAAAGTATATACAAGCAATGTCAGTGTGAAAATGCAGGTAAGCTGTAAATAATACAAAATTAGGCCATTTTCAGGTTCAACATGGATATACAGTCAAATTGAAGAATAATGACACAGATGACATGAATTACAAAAAATATGTACAAACAAAGTGTAAAAATGCATGAAAGCAGTAAATAGCACACACATTAATCAAGCACTTGGGAGAGAGAGCAATATCCCAGACATAGTATATTTAGAAAAGATTTGGGGAGATTTTGTGAGAGTAAGGTAGGTGTAGTAAGGGATAGAAGTGTGTGTGTGTGTGTGTGGGGGGTAAGATTAATGATGGGAAGGAAGACAAAGGGTGATAAGCAGAGGGAATGGGATGAGAAATTCCATCTCTGTGAGAGGTGGATTTATGGAGGTGGTGCAGTAGATTTACATGATGGGACCATTTTTGGTAGCGTGTGCAAAAAGACTGTTTTTTTTTCAAGATAAAGTTTTATTTTTCTCTTGAGGTTGTTGAATGTTTGGACGGGTTTTGTGTCAAGGATGGGTTTCAATATTTTAGAAGTGAGAATGGAGAAGACATCTTGTGTTTACAGATGATTAATATTGTTATGCATGTGCTAGTTTACATTGCTTAGACCTGAGCCCAGGTCATGGGTGAAATGGGTCTTTGGACCAGTACACCTACCCATTAAACAATTTGTTAAAAAATAAAACTGCAATAAAATAAAAAAATGGAGATTGATAAATAAATTAGAGAATTATGCAGTAGATAGTTTATCATAGTCTTAAAATCTCACTCACAACCACTTCATAGGGAACTGCTGGTCTGTGAAGTTGAAGTCACACTGCATCACACCAAGGGATACAATGGTTGAAGAGAATGTGTGCAGAGTTCTTGAATTCTTGTGAGGAGATGTAGTGTTTACATTGCAGTCCTAGGTACGTACAAGCCTGGTGGCTTGATTATGTGGAGGACAAGAACCATATTGCTACAAACAGATTTAATTGATTCATTGGGAAACATATAAACTACCCAGGTGAGAAAGGAGCTCTAGAACACTGGGACTACTTAAGTTTTTCCACAGAATAAGACTATCTGTGACATGGAGACCATGGAATGACATAATAACATTAATGAAACAAGCCATCAAGACAGAGAAATATAATTCAAAAGTCAGCCATAGCAGAAACTGATATGAACCTTAAAAATGTAAAGCTGTCAAAAAATGAGGGCCATATTTGAGAGCATCTGTACTATTACTGAAAATCAAGAAGGCAGTTTGGTAGGTCTGTTAGTTCTAGACAGAAGAGATGGAACCATGTTGACAGAATTAAGGAGACACCAATGAAAGGAAGAATTATGATTTGAATCAGAACTGTGAGAACTAACACCAGAATTATGAAAGATAATGTGTGGTTTCAACAAAAAAGACAGAATGTGGCTCCTGTAAATAAAGCATTTTTTTAACCAAAGTCTAGGCCTAGAGGGATAAAATCTTGTCTACAGCCCCAATAGCCTGGGTTTGATTAGCAGGTCAGGAGTCTAAGATGCTAGAGTGGGAGGATGGGTTTGTCAGTCCTGGGGGGGACATCATCTTAGGTGCACTTTGCAGTTGATCTCTGGTGGAAGTTGGGGATACGCAAGAGGGGTGTTGTCCTTTGGAATACAATGTAACAGCTGAGTCACTGCAGACAGTGGTGGGATGATATGCTGGCACATCCATTGCATATCTTGTTCCCTAGGCAGTCTGGATGCACAAGGAAGAGGAAGGAACTTGGGGCATAACAAAGACATTCCTCCTTGTGAGCAATATGACAATGTCTTAGTGTGCCACAATCTTCTCACCATTCCAGAACATGTTGGAGTGTGTAAGTCTGTGGGTTTCTTGTTGGGTTTGGTAAACCCAGTTAATGAAGAGAGGCTCTGAGAAACAGCTGATGGAAAACTACAAGGAGAACCAAAAAAATGATCTTGTTTTCACAATAGGGGTTTCACTCTATATCTCTCTATATATATTTCTCTGTCTGTATCCCAGGTGGGGGACTTTCACTCCTGCATCTCTGCTAGTTGTGTATACTAACTCCAAGTTTTCAGTACCTTATGGTAGAGGGGAATAATCTGAGGTACTACAACCTCAAATGGAATGCATAGTCACATTATTTGATATTTCAGACTCACAATTTCAGGGTCCATAGGTTCATAGGTTCATAGGTTGGTACTAGGCTATCGGCCCTAGGGCCTATACAAGCTTAGCCATAACAATTCCCTGACTATTTCTTCCCACATTATTTACTTCCCTGGACCCCTGTCTAGCAGGGCGACTGACGTGATCCCTGGGGTGAATTTCCTTTCTCCCATCCAGTCGTCAAGATTCCTTTTGAAGAGGGCCAAAGAGGCACTCTGCTTGACATGTATGAGCAGTCCATTCCAGGGTCTGGGGAGTGTCTGAGTCAGGAACCAGTCCCTCCAGCATGTTTTATTTATTGTGATGGCAAGGTTTAGATCGCTGGAGCGTGTGGCCCTGAGGGATTGGGATTTCTTTAAGTGTAGCATGTCCAACAGCTCTGGGTTTGACATGGCCTTGTATGTTAAGCAGAGATCGCCTCTGAGTAGACGATATGCAACAGAGTATAGCTGGAGTTTTTTTAAGGTGGTCAGCATAGGGCATCTGCTTTAGGCCTGTGATTCTTTTAGTGAGGTATTTCTGCAGCCTTTCCAGTTGTTGCAGATGTCTTGAGAGGTACATACCAAACAGGGAGTTGTATTCTACAGTGGGTCTAATGAGGGATGAGTACAGTGGGACAATGACCTCCTTTTTTTCTGGATGAAAAGTCCTTAGTGGTGAGGTGTGCCACATAGAAGGATTTCCTGACTGTTGTGGCGATGTGGTTATGGAAGGTGATACCACTGTTCACCTGTGTCCCTAAGTCTCTTATCACACTTTTGTTGATTAGTGTACTGCCACCTATGTGGTAATTCATGGGTACATGTTTTTTCCCAAAGGGGATAACTATACATTTCTTGGCACTGAGCTTGAGCCCATGGCTCTGGCACCAAGCATCTGTTTCTGTAAGGCCATTTTGTAGAGTATCTACATCATTTGGGTATTCAATAATGGCTCCCAGTTTGCAGTCATCTGCAAACTTTGTTAGCCAGAGTCCCTAAGTGTTGGCCTGTACTTCAGAGAAGTAGATACCAAACAAGAGCAGTCCCAGGACTGAACCCTGAGGTACTCCACTTGTCACTTGTCTGGAGCTGGATTTAGAGTTGGCTACTTTTACAGTGTGGGTTCTGTCAGTAAGCCAGTTGACAACCCATCAAGTGAAGTAGGGATTAATGCCCAGCTTAGTAAGTCTATCTATGATTCCAGAGTGGGGGATGGTGTCAAAGGCCTTGGCGAGGTCCAGATAGGCTGTGTGGACCACCTTACTTTCGTCCACAGCTCTGGAGACTGATTCAAAGAAGTCAGTCAGGTTCAGGAGACAATATTGGCCCTTCACAAGCCCAAATTGGGTGGGGTCCAGTGTTTGAAGTTTGCCAATGTCTTTGTTTATAAGTTCCATGATAATACGTTCCATGGCCTTGCAGATCAGGCTTGTTAAACTGATGGGGCGGTAGTTCCCGGGATCCAAGGTAGATCCCCCCCTTGTGGAGTGGGATAACTGTAGCTGTGTGCCACTCAGTGGGCACGAAGCCTGAGGTGAGGCTATGATTAAACATGACACTTAGGTGAGGTGCCAGTTAATTTTGTAGTTCATGTAATACACAGCCCGGGATGTCATCTGGTCCCATGGACGCTGCATTCTTAGCTTTGGAAAGCGTGCTTTTTACCTGTGTGGCCATTATTATTGGAATTTGGCAATCTTCTGGTATTGAGATGGGCCATTTAGGGGGTGAGGGGGGTGAAGTTGGCAGTGAATTGATCTGCCAGGATATTGACAATAACCTTGGGATCAGTATATTTAATGCCATTCTGTTGTAGCTCAGAGCAGATCTGAGCATTGCCATTTAGATTCTTGACATAGTTATAGAATGCCTTGTGGTTGTCTTTGGAATCTTTGGCAATTTTATTTTCATAACTAGCTTTGGAGGAATTTATTAGGAATCTCAGCTTCTTACTGAGGCTGGTAAGGGAGTTTTTTGCATAGTTATAGTCCTTGGATTATTCAGATACAAAGAATATCTAGAGGCCACCATTGAGACAAAGAGGACTAATGCACATCAAGCAGGAATTTTTCACAAGCCCCCTATCTAAGTGGAAGAAAGTGATTACAAAATGCTACAAGAAATCGTAACAGAGACAATGCCAATAGAATGAGAGGGAATGCTACCCCACTGTTAAGACAAGTAAAGTAATGTTCACCCTTAGTCATTTCTGCAGTTCTGTAAATCCTGTTTCTGAATGAACATAAATATTACTAAAGCTTCAGAAAAGGCTCACCATGTGTTACAAGATTTGTACCAAATTCCATAGCTTTCTACATGCTCTGCATCTTAAGTGAGGAGACAAAATGAAAAATATCAATGGTAAAAGAAAAGGAATATGGTATATGACTGCCAGGCCATTTCATAGACATGGAGCTGCCTACAAACATATTTAAAGGAAAGGTTATATTGTTAATATCAGTGGTATGGACAAAATCCAAGCAGGTGTACATCTTAAATATTACCATGGTATTATGGGAAAAGTTTATAGCAGTACTCAGCACACAGTAGGCATTATAATTACCAAACAAGCTAATGGAAAGAATCTTACTAAGAGGAATAACATGAAAATTAAGCAAATGAATCTAAGGACAGACACATTGACACAGTTTCCTGAAGGAAGGCTTGTTAAGGAATTAGAGCATGAGAGGAAGAAAAACAAAAGCAAAGATAGCAGATTTTGTTGTTAATAGGAGCACTATCCTGCTCTGTCAAATGATACATACTTTATTTCAGTTAAAGACAGAGAACTACATTTTCTGAAGCTAATACTCTGCACGTTTATGATGTGATTTAGTTAATTAGTACAGGAAAATAAAGGTCCTTTTTGGGGAATACAAGGAAAAAAGACTCCTAGGAAGAGATGTTAATGTTACGTTAATTCCGTTATTTCCATCAAATTAACTTTGCTTATAACACACCTTTTAATATGACATATCACAATATATAAGTTTAATACTAACAGTAATAACTATTTGTACATAACTGAAAAATCTGCAGACACAACTTCAGGGCTGCAGTGTCAGTCTATCCTTCAAAACTATGACTAATTTTTTATTTAAGCTGTGGCGGAAGGATATCTACTGATGCCAGTGTCTTTCTGCCTTGACCTTAACAGGCTTTCTGTAATCTGAAAATTCAAAGCCTAAGTGACTAAATTCAAAGCTTCCATTTGTTCACAAGAATTATGACAAATCAAAACTTTTGCTACATCAGAGACATATAGTCTGGAATTTTCAACATGTTATAGGCTGTGTTGGTGAATAAAATGGCAGTCTAAAAAAGATTATAAAAGCATGTCAACTACCAATCTTTCCAACATCTATGTAACACAAGATGACAAACAGGTTGAATATAATGCATCTTACATCAGAAACTACAATGTTTGTCATTAAGAATGAAAATCTGTGGATTAAACTCAGGGTTCTAGGGAATCAGTGTAAGAGAAGCAAAATTCTGGCATTTGGCTTGACCAGACAATTAGAAATACACTTCACAGTTCTTTTAGTTTTTGGTTTAAAAAAAGGATTAGTATATTCTACCCCAATGGACACGAAAGATTCTCCAGCATTAATCCTCCCAGTTGTCTGGTATTCTGATTGTCAGACAGCCCTCCAAAAGTTCAGGGTCTGTCCCAACAAGATCTTTTTTAGCATTCACATGACAACAGCATCTGACTATTTGAATGCATTACATTTCACATGGAAGATACTTGTTCCTGTCGTCTGGCTTGTAAGGGATATATATATATATATATATATATATATATATATATATATATATAAAATATATATTTTTTCAGGTTCATCAAAGATCACACATTACAGAATCCAGGATGAGAGAACTATTGGACATCAGAACCATGTTCTACTGGGACTCCAGGCTCCATTTTCAAACTGTTTTCTTCTTTGCTGCTGACTCCCTAACTGTGTTCCCTCATCTTGCTCTCTAAGTTCTTTACTTGTTTGTCATATTTTTTTTATTACAGCTACTTAGACTTGTTGATTAGCTGCCTGCTCTGTGTTTTAAAACTTACTAATGTAACTGTTGCACTATATACTTTGCCTGGTTCAACTACAGTAGTTTGTGATTTATGGCTACTTAGACTTTTTGACTAGATGCCTGCTCTGTGTCTTAAAACTTACCAATGTAAATACTGCACTATACACTTAATACCTGTTTCAACTACAGTAATTTTAACTGTGTTGCCATGGAGTAAACTATCTTGCTGTATGTTATTTATTTAACATTTATTTACCGGGAAAGTCTGTCTTGAAACGAAGCTGATTTTCAGCGGAGGCCTGGGGAGAAACAGTCCAGACACATGTCTTTGTAATGTGGGAGGAAACAAGAACATCCAGAGGAAACCCTCACAAACACAGGGAGGACATGCAGACTCTGCACAGAAGGCACCCCAGCTGAGAATCGAACCAGAGAACCTCTTGGTGTAAGATGACAATGCTACCGCTGCACCACTGCGCCATCCGTGTTTTATCCATTGGTTAATGCAATTGTTTACTTACTGTTTTACCTACTCGTAGTGAATTCTTTTTTTTTCTTGTCATAGATTTCAATTATGCTTTAGTAAATAATGCTCACTGCAACAGCTGTAATAGCTGGCTATCTAGCTGTGGCTGTGTGTTCTGCTATGTTCAGAGGAATGTAACACATTTCACCCTGTTTGCACATCTCTATTAGCTACGTTTTTCTTATTATATTTATTGTTAACCTTTAGCAACATTTTAAATCTAATTCTTTTGTAGCATTATATTTGTACTACTGTGCTGGAATGAATGCTAGTGTGGAAATCTCAACAGACTGTATTTTTATTGTTTGAGGTTTTTTTTCTGCCCTTTCTAAAATACCTCCTTCTATCTTTCATGTGCTAGACAACATAATTGCTAACGATTTTTTTTTCTCTTGTTTTTCTCTCGTCAGCTGTCAGCCAAGATTCATGTCATGTTATATCCATATTGCCAGTGTACTGTTTAAAGTCCTACACACTGAATAGCTGGTTGCAACACAACTCACTCAACATACAGCTCTGCTATCTCTCACCTTGCAGCATCTCTATTTTTATCTGCAAAGTATGTTTGTTTAGTTTTATGTTTTTAATAGACTTATTTAAGGCATTATCTATTCTTTAGCAAGTCAGTACACTGTAAAGTAGCTCGGCAGCAAGGACCCCCCCCCATTTCTTAATCTTAAGCATCTTAAGAATCTCTGTTAGTTTCAACAAACTTATGTCTATTACATGCTGGACTAATCAGCCTGATTTAAGACATTTCTTACCTCATAGTACTACACAACAAAAACTCTCTTACTTTTAACTATACAAAGCCTTTTTCTGTTAAAGAGTTTTTACTGAATGTTTCTGGACAGTGCTTACCTCTGGGCTTTGCTCAACCTGCTTCATTCATCCTCGGTTCACTCGGGCTCAGTCCACTCTTCTACCCTACCCCCATTCCCACCCACCTCCTGCTTTCCCTAGATTAATACCCACAATTACTCCACCCCCTAAAGCTTGTTGTCCAATTACAAACACTGCCTCCATACATCCAACCAACACCATAACCCCACCCATTACTACACTAGCTCCACCATAAAGCTTCACAATCTGTTCACTACTTCCCAGTCCATTACCTCTACATTCTAGAACCCAAAACTACACCATGTCACTAAAATTGTGCTACTGTCTCCCTAACCTGCTTCTAGCATTATATATCAGTCTCCTAATCTACATCACCTTCCCAAACCATTCCCCAACCCCTGCAACAATTATGCACTCTATTGTTCCTCTACATCATGACAACATCACAAAAAGCTTTAGTAATATATCAGCCAGCTATATATAACAATATCACTTTATGTATCTCTCAAAACTAAAAATCCTTCCAGACACAATCACTAGTAAAGTTACCTTCTACATAATATCCACAACAACAAATCTACCCAACACCTCAAACATTACCTCTCCAAACAACTCACTCTGCTTCTGTGTGGGGACATCCACCCTAACCCAGGGCCCCCAACTACAGCTTCCTCTGCTAAAAGCCTAAACACTAAACACATGTAGTATCTGTGACAAAACCACAGCATTTCATGCTTAGTTAAGTCAATACACCGCAGATATCCTAGTGATCACCGAAATTTGGCTAAAACCCCATATCCATGATACTGAAATAACACCTCCAGGCTATAATATACTCAGAAAAGACAGAACCAACAGAAAAGGTGGTGGGGTAGCATTAATCTATCCCAAACTCCATCATAATCTCACCTTTCCCTAAAGAAATACCAACTTTTAACAATGTTGAAATTCTAATCAGAACCCTACAAATTAACAAAACAAAAGAACTATGCATTCTTGGTCTATGTATACCCCCTGGGCAAAACAACCAAACTATGGAAGATATCCTGTCTTGGATATCTGAAAACATCAGTAATGAAACTATAATTATGGGAGATATCAACATTAACTGTCAGGATCAGATGACTGAATCCCCTGCTAATAGCATAAACCTCTATGGTTATACCCAATTTGTTACCAGTGCCTCCCATATGCATAACAGCAATACCCTAGGTGCAACTCTTGACTGGACACATGTTTCTAATCCAAATACTCTACTCCCCACACTCTACCCTCTACTCTTATTGACCACCTACCCATATTCATATATAGATCCACAACACGAACTACAAGGATCAACACATACACAACTACCAGAAATATTAGACACTTTGACCAGCAAAAGTTTAATGAAATCCTAAAATACACTAATTGGAACTCACTTAAAACACTACAACTAGAAGGCACCCTTGAATACTTCAACAATGTATTTCTAAACACCCTTGACCATTCCACGCCAAAAGAATAAAGACTACCCATGCTCCTTGGCTAACAAAAAATACCAAACAACTTCTACAAAATAGAGATAAAGCATGGAATGAATGGCACAGTAACAAATCTGATACCAACTTAATCAAATATAAACAGCTACGAAATAAATTAAAAAAACTAGTGAACTTAGATAAAAAACACACTTTTCCAGTCAATTGGCAAACCACAAAAACAACCCCAAACAATTTTGGAAACATATTTCAAACCTGCTTACCCCAGGCTCTAAACAAACTCCATCAGCATACCCTGACAAAACCCCCTCAGACATAGCCAACCTGTTTAACTCTCACTTTATAAACAGCATCAGCAAACTATTAACAAATCCCACCTCCACAACTACCTCAAGCCCCATCTCTGATCCCCCTCTACCCTTATTTCAAGACTCCTACACAAACAAAAAAAACTTTACATTCCTAGCAAACCAGTACTACATATTCTATCCCCTTTTCTCTTAAACCTGTCCCTACCTCTCTCATTCAAAAACTACTTCAGAAACTAAAACCATGCTACCTCTTCTCTGACAACCTCCCCACTGAATACTTAAAACTTGCTGCAGAAGTCATAGCATATCCTGTCAGCATCCTTATAAATCACTCTATAGCAGAGCCCATTGTCCCCAACCTCTGGAAAAAATATATCATCACCCCTTTACATAAAGGGGGCAATTCCATTGAACTATCCAATTATCGACCAAACTCCATTCTCTCTCTCCTCTTTCCAAACTCCTGGACAAATGCATACATAAGCAACTGTTGTACCACCTCATCCAAAGCAAACTATTTACCCCTACCCAACATGGTTTTTGCCCATCACACAGTATCACCACTGCCATATTCTCCTTCATGGACACTGTGTCCAAATCCATTGATTCTGCTAATATATTTTTTGTCTTACTACTAGACCTATCAAAGGCATTTGACACAGTGTCCTACAGCAAACTTCTTCATCGGCTATCCATTATAGGCTGCACCTCACCATCCCTCCAATGGTTTGCAAGCTACCTAGCCAATGCCAACAGTGCATCAAATGTCAAAATAAATTATCCCAATATCAAACCAACATAACTGGGGTACCACAAGGGTCCATACTTGGACCCTTACTCTTCAATGTTTTCACCAACAACCTTCATACCTCAACACGCCTTAACTCCATTATCAAATACGCCGATGACTCTACCACAATTTCCTCCTCCAGTAACATACAACTCCAGCAATTCACCCAAACCACCTTCACCTCAATAGAGACATGGCTGAGAGAAGCCCAGCTACTTTTAAAAACTAAAAAAACAAAACTCCTGCTTTTCTCAACAAAACCAATCTCATCTGACTTTAAAATATTTTCACAGGATAACACAGAAATTGAAACAGTTCCAATAGATAAGCTTCTAGGTGTAACCATAGATTAACTTTCAAACACCACATTTGCAATAACATTAAAAACACACACACATCAAACTAGGAACACTCTACAGACAACAACTTTCTTGGATAGCTCTACCAGAAAAACCCTCACCAACACCTATTTGCTACCCTCACTCTTGTATGCAGCCCCCTTATACACCAGTTTACAATTGTCTCATTAAAAATGAGCTTCAATCCTGCTACCATGAAATTGCCAAATTCACCACAGGTTACCCCCGCCATTCCCACTACTGCCTAGCTCTGAAAGAACTAAATTGGCTCTAACTCACACAACACCTAAGCCTAGTACAGCTGTCTTCTGCACATAAAATGATATACACACCTGATAGCTGCCCAGCCCTCAAATCTGGCCTAAAACCACCTGCATACCTACAAGAGCCCTCCACTCTGAAAACAAACAACTCCTAACAGTGTACATTCCAAACAAAAGGGCTGGACAGTGTCTTTACTCACATGCCACCGCCAAGCTCTGGAACTCTTTGCCAACAAATATTACTATCATTGAGAGCTTTAACAACTTCAAACACACCCTAAAAAAATTCTATGTCATCAGACCTGCCCCTGCTCTTTCCCTAACAGGTGAATTCCATTCACTCTCTAGGGGCTTTCCTTTCTATCCCTAAAACAGGAATTTCATCTATTAACCACTAGCATATTGGACTACAGACTTTTCATATTTCTACACCCTTAACTTTCCCATCCTTCTAAGCATCTGCTTGCATCTAATGTTCTGATCCTTTTTCTTTACCTTACTCCTGCCTGATGTATATATAAAAAAAAGTTTGCAATCTACCACTTCACTTTAATTTAGTACACATTTTATTATTTTACCTACCTCTTTCTACTTATTTTGTATTTATTATTGCATATACCTCTCTGTACTTATTTAGTATTCAATTATTATTAATGTGTGCTTTAATACTTGTTTTTATCTTGTTCATGTAAATTTTCTTAACTTTCATGTGTCATTTGGAGCTTTTTTCCCTGGGCCTCCACTGAAAATGGGTTCCTGACTTAATCGGACTTTCCTGGCAACAAATGTTAAATAAATAAATAATAAATGTCTATGTGCTTATGTCACATTTTCTTCTCATCAGATTGCATCCCTGAGACTCCTTTGCTCATCTTCTACTGTTGTAGCTAAAATGTTAATATCACCAGCCACCAGGCAGTTTAAGGATGCACCAGGGCTGCATTCATCCCAGCAGAGATGACAGCAAGTACTGGGAGAGACATATATCCAGATGGACCTACTTTAGTTCATCAAATTAACAGAACTCCAAAATTTAAATAACAGAGACAAGGAGAATGAACATTTACAACAGTGAAGATCAGAAAATCTACCCTTTTCCTCACTGTAGTGTGATCTTGGAATAGGTATATATAATTTGCAGGTATGTGTAATTTTTTTGAATTTTTTTGCAGAGGGACAAGTCCCCCTGCATCCCCACACCCCCTGAAAATTATATATACCAACTCCGACATCACGCTACAGTGAGGAAAAGGGTAGAGTTCCCAATCCTTACTGTACCGTGATCTGTATTCAAAATATGTAGCTATTTTGATGCTCTAAGTTCCCGATCTTGTGCATGCTCTTTGTTGTATATGTTCGTTCTTCTCGTCTCGGTTATTTAACTTTTGGTGTTCTGTTAATTTGCGGAACTAAAGTAGATCCATCCAGAAATATATCCTTTCTGCACTTTGCCTCCAGTAGGGAAGAGAATCAGGCCCAAACCTTTCAGAGTTCAAAGCAGGTACCTGAGAGTCTCATCTAGAATCCCTTCATAGGTTAAAAATGGAATTATTCCAGCTGTCACTTCTTTTATCCAGTTACTATACAGCTCTGGTAGGCATCCAGGGGGATCAAGCACCAGGTACCACCAATGTAGACTAGTCTCTAATACCTATTCATCCAGAAGATGTGATCATCACTGTGGTAAATATTAAATAGCATGAATATCTGAGAGTGTATTCTGAAGCTGTACCTGGATAGACTGCTGTTGTAATCTGAATTTTTATGTAGGATAAATCTAAATGGATTCCATTTTATAACTAGTGGTTTAGCTAACTTGGCCATTCCTTTCCCAAGTTACTTGCTGTTGCTTGAAACAAGGTTGCTTGTATCACAGGTGCTTGAGCTTCAAAGCTCAATGTAGTAATTGCTCATGTGAGGGGTTTGTAGGAGCAATTTCATTAGTGTTCAAGTCTATGTCTGTTTGATTTTCTCTGAGATCAGAGCTTCTTTTAGAAAGAGGGATACAGCTTTTTACTATCTGCTACTATAAGGAAATGCATTATTGTTTGTAGTCATTTAAAGCTGTTTTAAGTGTATTTTTTACTGTTTTTGCCATATCTTTTAAAAAAAATTCCTTGTTTCCCACCTTTCTAAGCTAGTATAGTCCATTTTTCAGGCTAGTGCTGAATTCAGGGCTCTGTTACAAGTTTCTGAGTTGTCCATACCTTACTTGGATAGAAGGAGGTTTCTCTGTTCACCTGTGAGAGAGGGAGCTTTGAGCAGCCATCTGTCCCTGGAGGAGTGGTTCCAGCCCAGAAGTTAGTAGTTTATAGGCCATTTTGCACTAATTTCTATCTCTTTCATTTCCCTGCTGTAAAAACCGCGTTTGCATGGTTTTGCATGTCCGGGCAGCGCCGGTTAGCTAGGGCTAAATTATTCCTGGCTCCACCAAGTCTCCTCTTCAGTTTTTCCCTTGAAAATAGTCTAACTCTCAACCTAAGAACTTAAAAAGCATCCTACAGTCCAGCACTTGTTCAGACCTAATAGCAAGCACTAATATAACCCGACACTTGATTGCCCAGCAGGACAAGGCTCATTATTCACCCCTCACCAACCAAGTGGCTAAGCAGCTCACCCTACTATTTAGGCATGACCAAAGGGCAATTTCAGGTATACTCTCCAGTCCAGCTGGTGAACCTGGGTATCCTGAGACAATGTTGCACTGCCTCATGTACACAGACAACCCTCTCCTCCTACCACAAAACATTAACATATGCGAGAGATGCAATTATATAGCTAAATTGGAGGCTAAGTTCTCTCCACCCAAGACTGGAGCAGGTAGTCATGAGGAGAAGGTTAACACTTGCACCACACATCCAGCCTCACATAGGCATACTAAACCAGCACTGGCAAAAAGTAGACATAAATACACAAAATCATACTTGGAGGCTCTAAATAAAAACCTGCAAAAGCATCAGAGACCTCCAAAGCAGACACCCAAAAAACCTGCACCTCTCGTCACAAACCAGTCAACACATACAACACAAAATCAGTGTTCCGCACAATCACAGCCCTTAAGGTGAAATAACATACCTAACACACTAGTAATAGGCAACTCTATAGTCAGGCGCACTAAAGTCCCACTCACTAGGCTGGACAAGGAGAAGGTTACTGTTAACTGTCTGTCAGGAGCCAGAATCTGCCACCGTTTAGTTTGCTTAGATATAGGAGAAACTGAATTCATTATTTAACCAGAACCCATTACTAACTTTTTATCTTATATAATTTCAGAATTCCACCTACCTACCTAGAAACCTGACCACCTTCTGAATTCCAGGCTCTGGTTTACTCAAAAAGTGTAGTTCGCTGTCTTAGTCTTAAAGCTGCAACACACAAATATAAAAATACGTATATGAAACATTTCTATATAGGCATTAACTTCTTTAGCTTTAAGACTAAAAATATATTAAGGGGAAATTGTTTGTGATTATACTCATGTGACGCCCGTGTCCTGGCACAGCAATGAAGGAGCCTCAATCCTCACCACCAACACCAGAGAGTGCGTCTCATATAGGAGGAGAGGATAACAAATAGACACAGTAAAGTGCAATTTCCCTTAAGAGCACACAGAGATCACAGTCAGTCCAGGGCTGGTTACTTCCTTGCTCCCCATGTCCCCAGTAAGACTCCCCACTGGCACAGCTATAGGGTCCAGATCTCAGCCTAGCTGGGCAAGCTAAAATCTCCAGCACCCTCTCTGTCCAACCAGTGCTTCATGTCCCTGTCCAAGTAGCTGACACACACACACTTTGAGATAAGAGGCTATACAATCAAGCATACACTTCTGGAGAAGGCTGGCACAGGTTCTCCAGCTGTGCCCCTTTTACCCAGACTATACAGTAGTACCGGCTGCCACCACCCAGCTAATATTATCAGCTACAGAAAGGCCCTTAAAAGGGTGTCCAACTATTACTGTGCAATATTATTATCTAATTGGTAAGTGTGACTACATTCAAGGCTTATTAGAGTGGCTATGTACAGTTTTACCAAAGGCATTCAAGTACTCTAAAGAGCTTAAATTATCTCTACACAAACCATCCTCAGTTAAAAGGTTTTAAAATATTTAATAATAAATAATTAAAACCACAAGACAATACTTTCTACTATACAGTGCTAGTCAAAAGTTCAGAAATCACACAGAAATACTTAAAATAAATCAGTAGTACAGTTCTGACATAACAGAAAACACTTAGTCTAATCTTTTCTAATTCCTAGCTACTTCTAGGAGAAAACACAGTTCTAACATACTACTTACATAAAGAGAGCATAAAGCAGTGCTGAGTTGTATGACCAGACAAAAATGCTTAATAATCTCTGGTTCTCACTGTTTAAATTGAAACTGCAGTCTTGATAAAACATTACATCATCTTTTACACTTTCCTGATGTTCCCAGGCTGACAAAAACTGCATTTACATTCTTTTGCACTTAGAGCAATAAAGTACATTCCACATGTAAATTCTGGCCATTAACTTTAGCCTTAAAACTATAGGCAGGATGCTTACTCCAGACTCATCAACTCCAAATTCTAACTTCAAAGGAACAGACATAAAGTAATTTTAATTTCAAAGGACCAACAAGAAATGCTTGACTTAGCTTTCTTTACAGCAGTGGACAATGTTGCCACATTGTTTTAAGTTCAACAAGCCTGTGATTCACATTCATATTTACAAATTATAGAATTATGTATAAAATTCTATCTGGCTAGGCTGGCAGCCTTCACCCTTCTCTACCAATCTTCACATTTCGCCCCCCCCCCCCAGAGAACTCAAGCTAGTTTTTCAAGTGACCCTTGAGAAACACCACTTGAGAGGGTTAGGTCTATCTGAGTGTACCTCACCCCATTCCCTGTCTTGAGAGCCCATCTGCATTGGCATTGCTACTCCCACTGCGGTGCTGCACTGACATATCATATGCTTGCAACCCTAGGCTCCATCTTAGTAACTTGGCATATTGCTGGCTGGCTCTGTTTAGCCATATTAGGGGGTTGTGATCTGTCATAACAGTGAATTTCCTTCCATACAGTTAAGGCTGAAGTTTCTGCAATGCCCACACTATGGCTAGACATTCCTTTTCTACAGCTGCATAGCATTCCTCCCTGGGTTGGAGCCTATGACTGAGATAAACCACTGGGTGCTCTTCCCCCTCTAAAGAAATCTGGCTAAGTACAGCCCCCCCCAATGGTTTGAAGTATCCACCTGCACAACAAATTATTTGCTGTAATTTGGACTGGCTAACACAGGGGGTCCTCCCAAAGTATCTTTAAGCTTCTTGAATGCCTGCTGACATGCTGGGGTCCACACTACCTTATCTGGCCTGTTCTTCCTTGTCAGGTCTGTGAGAGGAGCAGCTATGTTAGTATAACTGGGGTTGAACTTTCTGTAGTACCCTGCTTCACTAAAAATGCCCTCACCTGCTTTTTAGTAACAGGTGCAGGCCATGCCTGAATGGCTTCCACTTTGGCAGGTTCTGGCCTTATCTTACCACTCCCCACTCTATGTCCTAGGTAGGAGACCTCCGACATACCCACCTGACATTTGCTCGGCTTAATGGTCACCCCTTCCCTCTGTAGTCTGCCCAGCACCTCCCTGACATGCTGAAGATGCTCTGGCCAGGAATGGCTGTAGATGGCAATGCCATCTATGTAAGCAAGGGCAAACCCTCCTGCTCCTGCTAGAATATTATCTGCCAGCCACTGGAAAGTTGCTGGGGTATTCTTCATCCCAAAGGGCATCTTTGTGAACTCATACAAGCCAAAAGGTGTCACAAAGGCTGACTTCTCTCTAGCACTGGGAGTCAAGGGCATCTTCCAGTAACCCTTGGTAAGATCAATAGTTGTAAGATACTTAGCCCCAGCCAGCTGCTCTAGGGCCTCATCTGTCCTAGGCATGGGGTAAGCATCCGACTCTGTGTGACTATTTAATTTCCTGTAGTCCACACAGAACCTAGTGCTGCCATCCTCCTTTGGCACCAGCACCACTGGGGGAGGCCCAGGGACTGTTGGACTCTTGAATCACCCCTATTTCCCACATCTCTGTCTGACTCTCTCAGGCACCCTATAAGGGGCCTGCCTAATAGGCCTTTGGGGTCCTGTATCCACCTGGTGCTGCACCAGGAGGGTGCACCCTGGTTTCCCAGTGAACATGCCCCTAGATTCCTGCAACACTGCTCGAATTTCTCGAACCTGGGTAGGAGATAGCTGCTGGGATATTACGACCCCTTCCACTAAGGTGTCAGCCCAAGCCTCACTGAGGAGATCAGTCCCCAGATCTCCCCCAGACTATTCCTGCAATCCACTGCAAATGCTCAGCACAAGGGCCTCCCTTTCATGGTAAGGTTTCATCATGTTAACATGGTACAATCTGTGCCCTTGCCATCTACCTAGCAGTTCCACCATGTAGTTAACATCACTTACCTTTCTTACCATCTTGTAGGGTCCCTCCCAAGCTGATTGCAGTTTGTTGTGTCTTAACAGGAATGAGAACCATTACCTGCTGCCCCACAGCATACTCTCTAGCTCCAGCATTCCTGTCATACCACACCTTTTTCTGTTGTTGGGCTTCTGCCAGGTTCTCCTGGGCCAAGCCCATGAGTTCCCTGAGCCTTGCTTGAGGTTTAGGATGTATGCCACAACAGACTCCTTGTGAGACATGCACTCACCTTCCCACTCATCTCAAATTAAATCTAGAGGTCCCCTCACTCTATGGCCATACAGCAACTGAAAGGGTGAAAAACCTGTGGATTCCTGGGGAACCTCTCTGTAAGCAAACAACAGATGGGGCAAATATTTGTCCCACTCCATCTTAAACTGATCTGCAAATGCCCGTAATATGGACATTATTGTAGAGTTTAACCTCTCAACAAGACCATTAGTCTGGGGATAACCTACCCTGCTGAAAATCTCTAACAAAGCATTTACCACCTTCTCTGCCTCAATGGAAGACAAGGCCACTGCCTCGGGGTATCATGTAGCATAATTCACTACCACTAGGATATACTTTTTCCCTGTGGAACTTGGGGTACTCAGAGGACCCACAATATCCATAGCTACCCTCTGAAATGGCTCCTCAATCACAAGCAAAGGCATCAAAGGAGCTCTCACCTTGTTTCCTGCCTTGCCTACCTTTTGGCACTGCTCATAGGTCCTGCAGTACCCTGTTACATCTCTGGAAATTCCAGGCCAATAGAAGTCCTGCATAATACGCCTTTTTGTATGGTGTATGCCCATATGACCTGCAAAGGGAATATCATGGGCTATGGCTAGAAGCGCCAGATGGTAGGCTCTAGGCACTACCAACTGCTGTATTCTCTCACCTTCTAGCCCCCTCTCAGGGGTCCACTCTCTGTATAGTAACCCTTTGTCCCAGTATACAGATTCCCCCTCTCCTTGAGAATCAGGTGCCTCCCTAACTACCTGCCTCAGGCCTTGCAATGTAGGGTCTGAGAGCTGAGCCTGTCTCAACTCTCTCCTTGTAACCCTTCCTAGCTCCCTTTCCACAAGAAGTCTGGCATCCTCTGACAGTGGTGCCTCACTGTCAGCCTGGGTACTACTACTCACCTCTACCTTTGCAGTCACTCTGTCCAAGGGAACATCAGTACCCACAAGCAGCTGTGGCTCACATTCAGTCTCACTGCTACAGAGTAGCTCCCTCCCTGAAGTAACCACCTCACCAGTCCTGGCTGCAAGTATGCAGTCTGTCTGGGTCTCCCCCAGGCTACCAGACTTACATGCTTGTCTCCAAGCCTGACTGCATGTAACTGCATAAGCACATGGTGCTACCTCATCCAAATCCTTCTTTCTCAGGACACCTGCAGGATGGTAGTTCAGTATCCCTGTTGTCTCAAGACAACCTACTATTGGCATTTTGTCTTTCCCACTTACTGGCTCCCTCACCTTGCCTCTGTGGACACCTGTATGCCACATGGCCCCACTGGTTGCATTCAAAACATTTAACCCTAGCTCCTGGATGTGTACCTGGACTAGTGGCTTCCCCTGCTACTGGCAGATTCTGTTGGGGCAGTCTGTGCTGCCCACCATGGGTTCCTTTAGACCAATGAGCAGTACTGGGGGTCCCCTTCCTGTTCTGGGCTGCCCTGCTTGCCAGGTATAGGTCTCCCTCCTTCCCCAGCTCATCTGAAGTAGCACATTGTCTATCAGCTAAACAGATCCTCATGTCTTCAGGCAACATGCTAAGGGCTTGTTCCCTCACCAAAAGGTCTGCCAGCCCTTCAAAGGTGGTGACCTGACATCCACTCACCCACCTATGGAAATAAGTGCTCAGTTCAGCAAAATATTCACATACACTTTCATCTGCCTTGCATCTATGCTCACAAAACTTTTTCCTATACATTTCAGGTGTTAGCTTAAACAGTTCTAAAAGACATTTCTTAACAGCAGTATAATCAAAACATGCAACATCAGACATTTTAGCTAATGTAGTTACAGCTTTATGATGAAGTAAGGGGGTCAGGAACTGTACCCAGAGCCCTTGGTCAACTTCATACTGTTACATACCCTCTCAAATATATGAATGAAACTATCAAAATTATCCCCCTCTTTAAATTGTGGAAGAAATTTACTGACCTTTTGTGCTTCTGGGGTCCAGTTACTCCCTTCCCCATTACCTCCATGACTCTGGTGAAGAGTCAGCATTTCCTTCTCATGCTGCCTCTACGTCTCTTGTTCCTCAGCTTGCGGACGTAACAGTTTCTCATTCTCCTCAGCCTGCAAACTTGCAGTCTCTCATTTGCTTCTAATTCCACATGCCTGGCCTTCAACTCACGTCTCTTTAGCACCAGCTGGATTTTTAAGTCCACTGCAGAAAGGTTGAGCTGTCCATTCTCCGAGGGAATTATATCTCCACTGCCAGTCTGATTGTCCTCCTGGTTGCTCTTTTCTGATGCAGATGTAACCAAGGCTGCAATCAGGTCTACCTTAGTCAGGTTTCCATGCACCAGTCCCCTAGCCTGGCACATCTCCACCAGCTGGCTCCTTGTCAACTTTCCATACTCCTCTGCTGACATGCTGCCTGCTCACCCTGACTAACTAAGCTAACAAAAGAAATAAAACAATTGTGATCTGAACTCTGAGTATGCACTGTATGGGTGTTTTAGAGTATAAAATACCTTCAAAGCTCACTGTACACAAGCTACAGGATTCACTCTACCCACACCACTACAAGTCAGTTAGTATTTGCCAACTAATTAATATGTGGTGTGGATACCCCACCACTGCCACCAATTAATATGTGACACTCATGCCCTGGCCCAGCAATCAAGGAGCCTCAATCCTCACCACCAACACAAGAGAGGACTTCTCATATAGGAGGAAAGGATGACAAATACACTCAGTAAAGTGCAATTTCCCTAAAGAGCACACATAGATCACAGTCAGCCCAGGGCGGGTCACTCCCTTGCTCCCCAGGTCCCCAATAAGACTCTCCACTGGCACAGCTATAGGGTCCAGATCTCAGCCTAGCTGGGCAAGCTAAAATCACCAGCACCCTCTTTGTCCAACCAGTGCTTCGTGTCCCTGCCCAAGTAGCTGACTAACACACACTTTGAGATAAGAAGTTATATAACCACACAGACATTTCCGGGGAAGGCTGGCACAGGTTCTCCAGCTGTGCCCCTTTTACCCAGACTATACAGTAGTACCAGCTGCCACCCCCCAGCTAATATCATCAGCTACCCAAAGGCTCTTACAAGGGTGTCCAATTATTACTGTGCAATATTATTATCCAATTGGTAAGTGTGACTACTGTCAAGGCTAGAGTGGCTATGTATAGTTTTACCAAAGGCATACAAGTACTCTAAAGAGCTTACATTATCTCTACACAAACCAGCCACAGTTAAAAGGTTTTAAAATATTTAATAATAAATAACTAAAACCACAAGACAATACTTCTTACTATACAGTGCTAGTCAAAAGTTCAGAGATCACACAGAAATACTTAAAATAAATCAGTAGTACAGTTCTGACATAACAGAAAAACACTTAGTGTAATCTTTTTTAATTCCTAACTACTTCTTGGAGAAACTCAGTTCTAACATACTACTTACATAAAGAGAGCATAAGGCAGTGCTGAGTTGGATGTCCAGACAAAAATGCTTAATAATCTCTGGTTCTCACTATTTAAATTGAAACTGCAGTTCTGATAAAACAGTACATCATCTTTTACACTTTCCTGGTGTTCCCAGGCTGACAGAAATTACATTTACATTCGTTTACACTTAGAGCAATAAAGGACATTCCACATGTAAATTCTGGTCATTAACTTTACCCTTAAAACAATAGACAGGATGCTTACTCCAGACTCATCGACTCCAAATTCTAACTTCAAAGGAACAGGCATAAAGTAATTTTAATTTCAAAGGACCAACAAGAAATGCTTGACTTAGCTTTCTTTAATGCAGAGGGCAATGTTGCCACATTGTTTTAAGTTCAACAAGCCTGTGATTCACATTCAGATTTAGAAATGATAGAATTATGTATAAAATTCTATCTGGCTAGGTTGGCAGCCTTCACCCATCTCTACCAGTCTTCACACCACACTTAAGATGCCAGGGGCGAAACCAGTTTGTGTTGTTTGCTTTACTGCTCACTTTCCACTGTGGGGTGAAGATGGCCATATTAATGGAAGTATAAAGTTGTCCGATTTTGATTTAACGGTTGGCTCATTTGCTTCTTTTAAGTCAATAACCAGCATTTTGGATGACTTTCTTTATGTGCTCCACCCTTTATATGAGATATATATGTATATCTATATATAAACTTTGAGATTGTCCAATCCCTGAGGAAAGGGAATGTTCCACTACCTGGGAATTTTTGACCTCCCAAATGTTGTTGACCAAACATATGTCGAAGTTGTGCCTGTTCAACCGGAACTAATGCACCCATATATATATAACTCTTAATGGCTTCAGAAAAAATAGGAATTTTCCCAAACTCTGGTGCTTTGGTGTTTGCCTTGCCTTTCAAGGAGAATAATGAGTCCAAATAAAATAGATCCTTTGAATACAATCAGAGTAAATGCAAATAAAATCACAGCTTTAGCAATATAGTTACTGACACTTGTTAAACATTTCAAGGTGAATTATATGTTATACCCTTTGGCTTAAGTATATTTAAAAAAATGTTTATCTAGTTAAAAATTGATCCCTCACAGATGTATTAATTCTAAAATGAGAACTCTTTCTAATGTGGTGGCTTAAAAAAAACAAGGTGAACTGTTTTAAAATAAAGAGCCTGGAGGCTTTCATATCTGTTGTCTTTAATATCTTAGATATGCTATTGCAGCCTTGCTTCTAGTAAAATGCATGGAGTGCAACTGATCAGGAATTTAACCCAACAAAATAAATATCTAAATAAAAATCAACTATATGTGTTTTTTATTCTTCTTTTTTTGCAGGAGAACAACATCCCTGCACCTTTATGCTCCTGCATTTAGTCTCCATGGTAGCACTAATATGAAGAAAACAGAGGTTGCTTAAAATGAAGAAATCATTGCCGGCACATACATAAAACAAATTATGCACCTGCAGTAATTTCCTGTGGAAAATAACAGTCAAGAAATTCAGTAACAGCAAGTTGAACATGAGCAGATGAATCTTGCCCAGTTTGCACTCGGTGAGGTTTATGGAAACAAGTAGTTTTTCATAAATTTCCTAATAGTTCCACCTATAAAAAAAAAAAAAATTAAAAATTGCAGGACCATGTCAGAGCATAGATAGCTGACTCAGTATTGCAGTCACATTTCCTAAGTGCAGTAAATATTTGGTGATTTATTTTATCAATGCCAGAGTCACAAGACTGTATATATTGCCTTCCCAAAAGGCTAAGTGCCTTCATTACAAGGTCCAACAAAATGAGTATGCTTCACCAAATCTATTATATTTTTGGTCCCATAAGACATACTAGGACATTTTCCTATTTCACTACTGAAAAAGTCATCAGAAAGAAGATTTCATATTTAATTTGATATAGAGATTTTTCTGCTAATTCATTATATTCTGTTTCTGACTAAACCTGCACCATCCTGCTTTGTATGTTACCTACTTTATTACTATAAGTAATGCCAGAAAAGCAACATTTTTGTGAAAACGGTTCATCCCTGACAATATTTACTAACTTTCTGGTAGCCCTCCATAATGTCTTGATTTACCCTCTATCAAAGAATATGTCTATAATTCCTTTAGTTTCATTCATAAGTGCTCCACTTACTACTGGTTGGTCTGTAGCAGTTCCCATAAGGAGTGATTATACATGATGGGGAGATGAGGGGTGGATGACCTTTTCCATGTAAATAACTAAAAGTAGCTGTAGGCTTTCTGTGAAAAAAAAAATATACCTTTACCAGGTTCACCAAATAAGGTAATGTCTATTTAGTTAGGTATGCTAGGACTTAAAATAAAGTGAAAAAAGCCATATCTAGCATTATGAATCTCACTTATAAAATCCTATACATATGGTTGTTCCCTTTGCAGACAAAAAAATAAGTTACTGTCTGGTTCTGTAGCACAGAGAAATGGTACTCTGATTATGGCAGAAATTACCCTAGATGAATTAGTGATTTGGGCACTTGAAGAGCCAGAATAAGGAGGGTGTGACTGGCTAGTGCCAGCTCATGCAACGTGCCAGGAGAGATGTAGTCTGGATTTCTTCAAAGCTGGCACCTACTGGAGATAAAAAGATGTGCCATATGGCAGATAGAATAAGACATGCAGTTAGCTCTGCCAAGCCATGTTTACATCATAGCTTTTATGTAGAATGTACTGGAATGAGAACATCCACATGGAAAGGTATTGCAGGCCCATAAATCTTGGAGCATGCACGTGAATGACTAAGGGTGGGCTGATAGTTAAAATAAGAAAAAACAATAGTTGTAAAAATAAAAAACAATGGAATGAACCATGGAGTGAGGAAACATGAAATGTACACTTTTAATGAAATTATAGACTTATATAAAAAATACAACACGTGTTGGAACAGAAATAGGTAAGTGCTTTCACATTAGCTGCTTCAGACCACTAACAAGATTCCAACATCATCTACATTTAAATCAAAGGGAACCAATCAGACTCCTGCATCAATAATCTATGTAAAACATAACTACAAACTTCAAAATCTATCTACAAAGATAAAATAAATACTTACAAAGCACAAAATTTAAAATGAGCTAAAATGGCAATAATAAAACTTAAAAGGTGCTAATTTTTCAAACCCCGGCCTTTTAAAATAGGTTTCAAAGGGGCTTTTTCATTCAAGCCCCTGCCATAGTCAAACCTTAATCTAATAATCCACCTGACTTCTTTACTTTAAAATGAGCGTATCTCCTAATGCTAGAGTACAGCTATCAGTAACAAGTAAAAACAGTACTCAAAATGAAGCGCTGTACAACAATGGCCAATGAAGTACGATTCTCTTGAGAAATAAGTAGCATAATTAAATGATATAAAACTTATAAAAGTGCAGCATATATATAAAGACTTGCATGAATTTCCAAAGCTTCAATTAAATGCACTTACAAGATATCCATGCTGTGAATGCAGTTACACTGTAGCGAAATGATGGTTTCAAGGTGTCCCGTCTTTCAAGTCTGATATACAAAGTATCCACACTGAAGATGTAGTAGCTGCTGTAAAACTGTAGCAAACTGTAATTACAACTTAACCAGTCAAACAGTTCAAACAGTTCAAATAAGAGCTTCTGGCTTTAGTGGCAGTTAAAATCCTTTTATTGTAGAAAAAATTATTAAAATCTTCATGTCGAGTTAAAATCTTGGTATAGAATAAAACAGTCCGTCTGTATTCCAAATGATAAGCGCTTTTGGTATTTTCTTCAGATCGTAGAGATTGGGACTGGAAGTTCCTTTTTATAGTTCTTATTTCCTTTACTGTTGGAAGAATCATTCAATCATTACACTGTCAATCAATCACCTAAAGATGTAGCAAAGATGAGACAAGAGAGAAGGAAATCTTATTTTTACTACAAAACCTAAGAAATAGAGGTTATAATGAAAAGGATGTGAATGTCCAAGAAGTTATTTCAAAGAAATATAAGACAGAAGACAGAACCACCAGAGTGATGCTAACCTACAGCACAGACAACACACAAGTTAAATCTATAATAAGGCAGTTTTGGCAAATCCTTACTCAGGATGCCAAGCTAAAAGACATTGCAGGTGAAACACCATGCTTTGGCTACAAGAATAAGAAAAATTTGAAGAGGTTACTTTGCACAAAGGATGGGTTCAGTAAACATAAAATTATTGGACATAAAGCGACGTTCAAGTGTGGCCATTGTACAGCATGCCCATTGATTGATTGTAATAATGAATTTGAACATCCAAGGACAAAGAAAAAATACACTTTTAATGTTAAAGCCACTTGTGTAACCCCCAATGTGGTATACATGGCTACCTGCAAATTATGTCCCGCATTCTGTGTAGGAAAAACTAATCAGCTGTTTAAAAATTGCATTCTGAGACATCAAAGAGACATTACCAATAAAGATCCACATAATGCTTTAGCAACTCATGCTGAAAGAAATGTCGGTCATTATTTCACTTATAAGGTGATATGCATGTCCTCCCTGCATTTGTGTGTGTTTCCTCCAGGTGATGCAGTTTCCTCCCACATTACAAAGACATGCATCTGGAGCAATTCTCCCTGGGCCTCTGCTGAAAATTGGCTTTGTTCCAAATTGGACTTTCCAGTTTAACAAATGTTAAAAAAAAAAAAATTATATACACACATATATATATATATATATATATATATATATATATATATATATATATATATGTGTGTGTGTGTGTGTGTGTGTGTGTGTGTATATATATATATATATATATATATATATATATATATATGGGTCTACTTTGACCCAAAGAAATTACATTTCAGCAAAACTTAATTTCATGTGCCCAGTTTCGCGAAAGTGCATTTATCCAAAACTGCACTTTCGCAAATCTACACTACACGGAACATAATTCCTGATGCAGTGGTGCAGGTATGGTGTTTTTAGTGGTATGGGAGGGGAGGTTGATGTTGTACATCACAGTACAGTGAGGATAAGGGAATATTTCCTTTTCCTCACTGTAGTGCAATCTCGGAGTTACTATATATTAGCAGCAGGGGTGTGAGGGGTGCAGGGGGGCTTGCCCCCCTGCATTAGTAAGTTTAGTGTGTGTGTGTTTTTTTTTTATTCATCAGTGTAGTGTAGTTTCACGAAAGTGCATTTTTGGATAAATGCACTTTTGCGAAACTGGATATGTGTTTATTCCTTATCTTTGGGGAAAAAATGTTGAATCTCTATGTGACTCATTTTTGACTATGTTCTTAAGTGAGTATTGCTGCAAAATCAGTCCAACATTTTTGGAAAAAAAATACACCCAGACCCAGTGGAACTGCTAGGAGGATTTCCACAATTTTTGTGGACCACAGGAAGGCAATAAAATGTGGATATTTTATCATTCTTAACTAGAACTTTTTTACTCACAGTAGTAGATTCAATGAAACCTAAACATATGACTTTATTTAATGTATCAGAAATATTTTCTGAGGCTGATTAATACTTAGAATGGCTATTATAAGTACTGCTGTTCCTCAAGTTGTCCAAACACATCTTTTTACGCTATGAAAAAAAAATTCTCACCACTTTAATTTGTGCCTGCTGGTTGTATAATTCCATTTCTGTTTTTAGGTAACCATTTCAATGTATGCCATTCATATTTTTGTCATTTTAAAAGCAGCCTTTTTATTTTCATAAATTTATAATACAGTCAACATTAATATGAAGCATGCCAGATAAAAAGTCTTGCCCCGGGATTCATGAAGCTTGCACCAGGCGCAGGCATAGCGTAGGTGGAATAACGCCAAATATGGCCGTCGAACGATTCAGGTACCAATTCCACGTGCACTACTGGCGTACGCCAGAACTGCGGCCCTCGGCATAGGTATGCTAATCACCCCATGTGCAGTGTCGCACCATGCAAATGAAGGCATATAGTGATTCATGAAGTGGTGCAGACGTAGCGTAAGCCCATGGAAATGTAAACCAAAAAACACGGTTTACATTTTCCCAAACAGAACATCGGAGCTATGGAAGCGGACCAGACTCATGTATTACAAAGTTAACATATGCTAATGGCTAAATACACAGCCAATGGCATAAGAAAATATGCACAATACCTAAAAAAAAACATTTAATGTCATGTCCACAGTAACACACAGTACAACCGCAGGGCATGTGTGCGCAAACAGGAACACAAAGAAAATATATACAAATGTCATAAAATCGCAATGTAATGCAAATCAGGATTTCACCATAATACGCAATGGTAGGCATGGTACACCACAACCAAGGTGAAAGGGTTGCTAAGGGCCTGCGACAGTGTTCGGCACAGTAACTATGAATTAGTAGTCAATGCCATGCAAATGAGGCAGGTAATACTGAATCGCAAACGTCCCATCGGATGAAGGATGTACCATACGGCGCAGCACTATAACACCGAGGAGTGGCTCAGAGGAGATACATGACATCAGCAGAGGGGTGTGCCACCATAGCAGTAAGCACATTGGCGCAATGCAAATCTGGTCTGGCCGTTGCTAAGTAAAGCTGCAGGACAGGGGTGGGGAGGAAGGTATAGAATCGTTTAGCTGAGAGCACATATGGTGCCCGAAAGCGCATGTGTACGGGGATGAAAACATGCCCGAAACCCAGTAAGCGGATGCACGCACCGCGAACAATAGCAAAAACAGGAAGATCAGTGGAAGAAAAGAAGGAAATGTCAAAGTAGGGTAATTGGCGTACTAATGAGCAATTAACACCAATCAACACACGGTGGCCAGTCGACGGCAGCTGACAAGTCTGCTTGCAGAAACCTGCAGAACAGAATAGGGGAGGCATTGGATTGCAAAGAAAGGAGGGGAGGCATTGGATTGCAAAGATAGGAGATCTGTCATAGCAGAGCAAAGCAAACCGACAGTAGGCCGGCAATAGAACACATTACGCAAGATAAGCCAGGTCTAGGAAAGTACAAATGAAAGCAGGCTGCTGGATGCATGCCAGAAAATGGTAGGTGGAATGTGCAGAAATGTAAAGAGAAGGTCAAGAGGTAATCCATGGCAGCCAAATATAATTCAACACCAAAGGCACCACAATAGTAGTTCCGGTAGTAAAACACATAAGATCCCCTGTATCTACGATTGTACATACACACCCTATGACATCATCGGTGTTCACAGCACAATAGTATAAAGTGTGAAAGCACCCTACACACACACCTGTGTATTCCCAAACACTGCACCATTGGTGTAGATATATGGGGAACTTTTAAAATGTACATGTTGGGAGCTGCCATAGCTGTGATTCATCAGCATGTGTTAGAGACTGACGGTGTTGTGGAGGATGATGCCGACAACCACCGCAGGCCCCGGAGGAGGAGAAGAGTGTTCAGACCAAGGGTAACCTACCAGGGGCTACATGATCTGGAGATAGTAGAGTGTTACAGGGTGGACAGGGACATCTTACAGCAAATAGTGGAGCTGTGCCGGCCACGCCTGAGAACCAGAAACAACAGAGGGGAACCCATCCCAGTAGACATGAAGGTATGTGTAAGCTTGCAAATACTAGCCACAGGTACCTTTCAATGACCAACTGGAGATATAATGGGGATCTCACAGGCATCAGCATCCAGGGTACTACACCAGTTCCTGGATGCCATGTTTCCACATGCCAATGAGCATATATACTTCCCTCAAACTCAGGAGGAGTTGACCAGCAATATGCGTCACCTCCACCATGTGGCACACTACCTGGAGGTACTGGGTGCGATAGACTGCATGCACATACATATCAAGTCACTACCCGGTGAGCATGGTAGGTGCTACATAAACCGCAAGGGATTCCACTCCATCAACTGCCAGGTCGTGTGCAATGCCCAGGGCATTATCATGGATGTGTGTGTGCTGGCAGCCCTGGAAGCTACCATGACTCCCATGTCTGGCATGCCTCACAGCTGTATCAGGTATTTGTCAGGGGGGACATCCCACATGGCCACCTTGTGGGGGATGCTGGCTATGCACTGGAGCCGTGGATGATGACTCCCATCAGAAATGCACACACACCCATGCAAGAATGCCATAATGAGGCACACGCACAAACCAGAATCATCATAGAGCGTGTGTTCAGGATGCTGAAATCATGGTTCCGGTGCTTGGACACATATGGTGGAGCCTTGCAGTACAATCCAGGCACATGTGCCCACATCTTCATAGTATGTGCCATGCTACATAATATGATCCTGCGGAAACAGCTGCAGCAGGGACAAAATGGTGAAGGCCCTCATAGCCCACCGCAATTGCCAAGGCCATCACAGGCACAGAGGGATTCAGACCATGAACACTCTGCCAGCCCCAGTAGGCAGACGGAGGCGTGCCCAATATGCCTACGCCTTGGCAAAGAGGGAATGTATAGCACATACTCTGACAGTGTAGGCCCCTATGGACTGACACACCTCTCCACCTGCACACACAGTAAAATGGATGGCACACAAACACGACCACCTGTAAATTGTAATGTATAGGTGGCCCACTGTGTGAATCCTACATAGGCAGCCCTCAAACATTGTACACACAACAGCTATTGGAACACGGAATGTCAACACCTGAACAGTACATGCGCCTATCAGCATATGTTGGTGCTGTGTGTATAGGTTCCCAGGTACATCGGTAGGCACATGCCTGATTGTCAGAGGCCATACACCAAACAGGGCAAACAGTGTCCTCTGTCGCCACAATATCGAGTAATCAACTGTCGCTTAGTGGAGCAGAGGCAATCACGGGAGCACATGTGTATAAAAACTGTTCTGCACACACTCAGCACGGATTCCCTGCTGTGTTAAGGAGGGGCTCCACATAATGTAATCATGGATGTTGTGTCAAGGCATGGGGTGTACCCATGACAGGTATTCCTCACCCCAGCATGCTCCACCTATGGTCGTTTGAAGGTGTAGCACAGTATCGTGTGTGGCTCACTGTGATGTACATACCCAATGCCGGAGCACATCCAGTAAATATCACATGGACATACCATTAACTGGACTCATCAATATGTAAACTAACTGAGTTACCCATGTGAGTGCAGTATGGAGTAACAGCCGTAGTATACTCAACATACAAAATGACATAACACGTGTACAAATCCCAGATGTCCAAGTGTTAAATGCAGTGACCATCATGCATGTTGCCGGTCCCACGTCTTGCAAGGGATGTAACGTAATTCCGAAGGTACGAGTAATGCATGTCGGGTGCAGGTCATCAGATCATGTTTAGCACACATTAGTGGGAATATGCATTGCCCACTGCTGGTAAGCGATGTTTAAATATGACTATACGGATATGCGCGAAACAGGGCTAAGCTTCTCCGAATATCGCGCAGATCACGGTCAATGATGTCCAGAACAGGTGAAACCAGCATTATTCACCCCTGTACTAATAGCGCCTGCTCTGAAGGGTAAAATGACCACTGCCAGGAGTAGAACACGCAATCATGTATACAATCACCTAACACTATTGCTAGCCAAGATGTACCTACGGTAGGGTTGCCACCTCTTCAAATGACCAATGTGGGACATATGTCAGATGTCTGCAGGCTGACACATATACCCGGCCAGTACGAAAATCAGAACTTCACTGTTTTGCCTAGATAAAAGCATATTCTTCTAATGTTTTAGTTACTTATTCTGTGTCTTATAACGTATTAATTTCACTGGATGTCCACATCCCGACCCCACCCCCAGCCCAGAAAACCACAGTGAAAAACTTCTCAAAAGTGAACTTCTCACTTCTCAAAACCGAAGTGGAATCCTTCAAGGCCCCAGGGCCAGTGGAAACTACGGCCCAAACTGCAGAATCCTATATAAACGCATTCTATGGACATCTCCAGGAATGCATGGATCATGCTATCCCAAACAAAACCAAGATCCAATCATCCAAAGACAGGCATCCAGTCTGGTGGACCCCTGCCATAAATAAACTGTGCAACAGAAGGAGGAAGCTACTACATGATAGAGCAAAATCCCTAATAGGGAAGGCATCTCTGATCAGTACTAGCAAAAAATTACGATCCCTCATAAAATCCTCCAAGGCCAGCTTCGAGAGAAAAATTGCACAGGACACCAAAGACAATCATAAGGCTTTTTTCAGTTATGTTAGAAACCTGGGATGCAACTCCCAGACTTGTTCTGAGTTGATTCAAAATGACAAAAAATACACTGAACCCACAGACATCGCCAATATCCTGGCAGACAGGTTCAGTGCAAACCTCTCCATCCCCTCCCCCCCAAAAAGAGCAAGTATCTATCCTGGCAGAGGGCTGCCTCCCAAACATCTCTGATGCTCAGGTGAAGGCTGCCCTCTCCAAAGCAAAAAACACTGCTTCCATGGGACCAGATGGCATCCCAGGTTGCGTCCTACATGAACTCCAAGAGGAACTAATCCCTCAAATAAAACAGCTATACAATCTCAGCCTCACTACAGGATATGTGCCCACAGAATGGCGTACAGCAACAGTGGTCCCACTCCACAAAGGTGGAGCCTCTATGGACCCTGGAAACTATCACCCCATAAGCCTGACTAGCTTAGTCTGCAAGGCTATGGAGAGGATCATCATGGAGCTCATAAACAAAGACATTGGGGACCTACAGACACTAGATCCTACCCAGTTCGGCTTTGTCAAGGGCAGATCCTGCCTTTTGAACCTGGTTGACTTCTTTGAAACAGTCACCAAAGCCATAGATGAAGGGAAGGTAGTCCACACAGCCTATCTGGACCTTGCAAAGGCATTTGACACAATACCCCACTCGGGCATCATAGATAAGCTATCCACCTTAAATATAAACCCCTATGTCACAAGATGGGTCGCAAACTGGCTCAAAGACAGAACCCACAGAGTGAGAGTTGCTGGAGCCATGTCAGACTCGAAACTGGTCACAAGTGGTGTCCCACAGGGTTCTGTCCTGGGACCACTCTTGTTTGGTATATACTTTTCCGAGGTACAGGCAAACGTGGGAGGACTATGGCTCACCAAGTTCGCAGACGACTGCAAACTGGGTGCCATAATCAACTCTCCAGCTGACACAAACATCCTTTAAAAAGGTCTCACAGAGACAGATAACTGATGCCAGCACCATGGTTTAAAGCTAAATGCCAAAAAATGTATAGTCATACCCTTTGGCAAAAACAATGTGCCCACAAATTACCACATAGGCAGTAACCCATTAAGTACAGAGAAAGGTATTAGGGACCTGGGGACCCAAGTTGATAGCAATCTCTCCTTTGAAAACCACATTGCCAAAGTGGTTAGAAAGACCTTCTACATAGCTCACCTCATCACGAAGGGTTTCACATCTAGATCAAGAGAGGTAATTGTGCCCCTTTATTCATCCCTCATCAGGCCCATCATAGAATACAATGCCCCTTTTGGGATGTACCTTACCCGACACCTGCAGCAATTAGAAAGACCCCAAAAGTATCTCACCAAGAGGATCAAGGGTCTCAAACAGATGCCATATGCTGCTCGGTTAAAAAAACTCCAGCTCTACTCAGTTGCATACCGCCTACTTCAAGGCGATCTATGCCTGACATACAAAGCTATGTCAAATCCAGAATTAATGGACATGCTCCACCTCAGTAAAACTAAATCCCTTAGAGCCACACGCTCGAGGGACTTGAACCTCAGCACAGAAATAAATAGAACTTGCTGGAGGGACAGGTTCATAACCCAGAGGCTCCCTTCGCTCTGGAATAGAATTCCAGTTCATGTGAGGCAGAGCACCTCACTGAATCTCTTCAAGAAGAATCTCGATAGGTGGATGGGGGATCGTAGGTTTGTCCCAGGGATTACTCCTGTGTCACTATTAGACAGAGGCACAGTAAACTAAACCTTAAAAAGGGCACAGTGTACTCAAATCAAGGGATGGCGTAAGCCATACAGAATCGGGCTAGGCTTATAATTGCCCCAGGGCAGATAGCCTAGTATGAATCTATGAACCTATGAACCTATATAGGTGGTTCAGATACAGAATAACTGTTTTATGCAACTATTACATAAACTATAGGAAATAAGTTTGTCCTAAAATCTCAGGACATTTGCCATGTTTGCAAATATTTTGCAGGACACAACTGCCCAAAGAGGGACTGTCCCTCACAAAGTGGGACAGCTGGTAACCCTAACCTACGGCAGGTGTGTAATGTGACAGGTACAGACACAAACGTGTGGAGTCCAGGAAACAAGTACACAATGAAAGATGTAGCTTGCCTGTCACTTTCCCTGTCAGAGATATGTATATATATATATATATATATATATATATATATATATATATATATATATATATATATACACATATATACATATAGAGTGATATATGTTGATATATACGGATTCACCGATATCTGCAAATATATAGATAGGTCAACGACATTCATAACACCTTGGAGGTACAAATAAATAGGATACCGCCAACTATGGAATGTGTAACATACCCGATACGCGTAACCACGAGGCTGAAAGACCGAAAGAACACAGTACCGGAACAGTAGAACCGCGAGTAATAGTATGACGATATGAAGGGACATTTAGTTACTGCTGCCGGTGTTGCGGTCCACGTAGGTTCTGTGTTCAACTGTTTGTGAGTGCCATAGTCTGTGTATGTGTGTGTTGAGGGTGCCGAGTGCGTTTCCGTGTGACTGTAATGTGTGTGTGTGTCCGCATCGTGTGCCTGTTAGTGCCAGCTCGGAGGTAGATCATTACGGTAGGTGTGGGTATAACTAGCCGTAGGCATACGGGTACCACCTGTCCCACATTAGGAGGGACAGCCCCTCCCTGGGCAGGTGTGTCCTGACATAAAACATTACAAAGGGCAACTGTCCAAGATTTTAGGACATTATTATGTCCCATATATTATCTAATAGTTGCATGAAATAGTTATGCCTGTATGTAAGAAACGTAAATGTTACATGCAATATGATAAGTAGCCAAAGTCCCACAACAATAGGTGTGTATTGAGGATAAATGTATGTGCTATCCTGTGTACTGACCGTGGCTATGTGTCGGCCTGTGAACACCGCTGTGTGTCCCGCAAGTGTCCAACAATGGCCATATGAAAAGGTGGCAACCCATGGCAAAGAGGTTCTGTCACCAACACAACTGCAATGACTGCAAATATCTGGGACAGAAATACACGGGATAGCTGTCATTTAGAAATATCCCTTTACATATCACTGCAATTCCGGAGGTATGGAAGTATCAACCTCACTTCCATACTATATAGAAACCAATTAACAATGGCTCAATGTAAAATCCTGTAACATAAGTCTACTAACTGATAGCTCTTTAATTAGGGAAGGAGCTCTTTAATTAGGGAAGGAGCCCACACACATATATATGGAATATGTAGAAATGCAAGCCCCACAAACCTGTATATGCTACGTACACCCACCGGCATCCCCCACACTAGAAACTATAGCAATACAGACTGTAATTACAGCACAAACATCCAGTCAGTCAATTACATCTGCAGAACCGTTAACATTCCTTGTGAGAGACACAATTAAAGGCGCCATGCAAAATTGTAGCCGTTGTATAATGGAACAAATGGCGATGTTACAGGTTTTGTTTGCAATAGTCCGTTATCAGATGGTTGGGATGACAGGTACAACCATATGTTGAACCACATACTCTAGCCATCACACCCAATCCACGGGAGACATGAATCCAAAGTATATTTGTCTCTACACATAGCAGTTGCAATTACACACAACAAAACACAATACAGGTCATCTCCCCGAAGGTAGGGCAAATGGGCAACGCCCAAGTGCAGAATTCAATTATACGCCATTGTTGCCGTGTAATTGGCAAATGGAGCAGCTGCACAGCTGATGTGCAAGTAATTAGTCACTCAGGAACACCAACTGGCGGCAGGAAACCACGTTACAGGTATCGACGTATATAAGGATGACTTGCCAGACATTCAAACCGTATGCTCATACCATATAACTGTTTAAACAGTGTAAGAGAGATAGAGACGAAAGTCCAGAACGATAACAAGGTATGTAGAACACTCGGTATGTAAGTGTACGTATAGCATGTTTTGTATTAATTATTTAGTGTACGTATAGCCTGGTTTGCATTAATTAAAAGTGTCCGCAACGCATAAAGTGGGAAAAGGTATTTATGTAGTGATGTCTTGCTGAGCATACTAATGCATGTAGAAATTGTGCGTCCAGCAGTGGGCCACAAGGTAAACATCACAGACACCACAAGGGATGCCACATGAGGGCTTTAAACAAAACAATTCCATACAATTCACCGTCAGTGGTAGGGTATGTCCAACAAGTAAGTGCCATAGCAGGGGATAGTATATGTTGATATACTGTCACAGTAGGCATGTGTATGGGCATATAACGACAATGACATCTCTAAGGTGGTCCCGCTGTGCAAGTATGCTTTGCGTTATGGGATACTATGTAAAATATGTGTAATGTATAGTATTGTAGGTAGATATGTCAGATATGCTACACAGCATAACAGGCATATCATGCATACTAAAGGTATCATCTATTGGCATGTACAATAAAAGGATACATATGGCTTGTAGTCACGGGACATTGTAATAGCATGATAGCTAATCTAAATGGAAAGGCTACCAAGTAACCATGCACAAAGGACATGTAATAGCTTCACAGGTTCATAGTGGGGTACTATGCAGTCTGTCAAGTCTATGTGTAAGCACAACTACAGTCTTCGCACCAGTGGAACCTCTCTAGGGTAGTGTCCTGTGAACAGCAGAGCCATGTGTTACCTGCACCTCTGCACAGTACAGCCACTGCAGTGATCCCTGGCGTACATGTGTCTCCCATCCACCAAGTGAGGTATCATATGAACAGTGCTACTGTGTGTCCCTGCGTGATGTACATAGGAATCATGTTCCAAAGCATGGTGAGTGTCCAGTTTGGGAATGTAACCCTCAAGCACATCCCACTCATCGTTGCGTGTGTGCACATATCCATGAGCATGTTGCTCACAGTGGCTTTTGCTTATGTCGCGTATGTGGAGTATATCCATTAATATTGTTGTGGACATGGGCCCTGTCTGTTCAGCAGAGGTCACCCCTGAGTATGTAGTATGCAAATGTGTACAGACGTGGTGTCCGTAGTTCAGCCGCATACTTTAACTGTCGGAGCTCAATAAATGTCATGGCGTGTTAATGTTGTGGTATGTAAAGCTGTAGCTGTTGTGTAAGGTACACCCTGTGTAGAAGTCTGCAGTTCAGAGGTACAATGGGTGCCTATGTACCAGCTACACACCCAGTACAGATAAGTGTGGCCACGTAGAAGGATATCCACACCACAGTGGCAATATGGTAATCACAGGAGTGGGTGCGACATACGTGTGTACTATGAACACGTACAATGTGACATGTATGTAGGGGACTACCACCTATGTGATAGTCAGTGGGTGAATGGTGTAATGCAAAGGTGATGTTCATGCACCTTGTGTCATGCAGCTTGAGGCCATGATATTCATATCAGGTATCCATCACAGTGACACCCATATGGATGGAGTCAGTATCAGCTGGTGGATCAATCATGGCACTTTGTATGCAGGGGTTTGTAAGCTAGGCAGGGAAAGTCCCTCTGTGCTAGCCTGTACCACAGGGAAGCATATGCCGAACATGAGGGGCCCTATAACTGAGGACTGTAGTATGCCAAGTGTAACTGAAATGCAGTAGGTACTATGGCATGCTACCCACATTGTGTGTTTCCTGTCCACGAGCCATGTTGCATAATATCCTGAGACATAGGGTACGATGTGCAGGTGGCTGTGTATGTTGTCAATACCAGAATGGAGAACGGTGCTGAAAGGCAATGAGAGGACAATGTAGGCTGTGTGGACCCCCGTACCATCATCAACTACCCTGGTAACTGTATGAAAGGAGTCCACCAGGTGTAGGAGCCATGCTCTGGCCCTAACAAGTCCAACCCGGGTGGCATCAAAGGACCGGAGCCCAATAATGTCTCTGTGAATGATGTCCATGATGATGTGCCCCATAGCCATGCAGAACAGTCTAGTCAGGTGTGTAGGACAATAGTCCCACTCATGCATTGTGGCGCCACCTGTGTGGAGTGTGATAACTGTTGCTGTGTGCCATTCAGGGGCCACAATGTTTGATACAAGGCTATTACTGAATATGGTGGCCTAGTGGGGAGACATGTCATTCAGAGGTTTGTGGACATCACAGCCTGGGATTTTGGAAGGTGACATGGGGCCAGTGTCCCAGGACATATAGAGTGCAGGTTAGTACTGTGTAGGTGTGACTGCAGGGACACCGCAATGTTCCTGCATGGATTGTGGCCCTGTAGTGAGTGAAGGGGTGTAATGTTAGCATTAAATCCATCCGCCAGCATGTTGCCAACATCACCTGGTTCTGTAATGTTCTTGAGTGACTGTTGTATGTGAGAGCAGATGTGGGTACTGCCATTGACTACTGACATACCACCATAATGCCTTGTGGTACACCCCGGAATGTGTCACAGTAATGTTTACATAGCTAGTTTTGGAGTATGTGATGAGGGATCCCATGGCCCTACCGAGGCTGACCAGTGAGCTACCCTACCCATGGGATTGTACACCACTGTGCAACAGCCTTCACCTGTTGTTGTAAATTATGTCCATGGAACTTGACCCCCAGAGTGGCATCTGTTATCTGGTGGGTACCATCACGGCTCTGTGTGGAATAGCATGATCCATGCAGTCGTGTACGTGCTAATGGAGTGCACTGGGGTATGTTTCAGTGTTTGTATGTGCATTGTCCATCTGCACGGGTGTCATGACATTAACTACCTCTGTCATAAGACGTCTGTAGTAGGTGTTGTAGTACTCATGTACTGTGTATGTCGTGAAGGGTGTGGTGCCGGGATGTGGCTAACAAGGGCGATTAGCATATGTTCAGAATCCACCAATGAGGTGATAACCCCAGGTGTGGAACACCAGTCACATGTTGGAAGTGTTCATGTCAAGGATAATGTTGGTCTTGGAGGTGGTGTGTATGGGTTGATCCAGCCGAGTGGGGGTTATGACTCACGGACAGCATTGGCCTAATGTGTCGGTACATGAGTGGCTATCCCTGTTAAGTGTGGGGTAGTGTCAGTCTCACATCAGTAGTAGCTGTCTGAGCCCTTCTGTCCAGTACACCAACAAATGAGGTCTGGTAACCGTGGGGTATGTTGTTGAATCTGTAGCTTGTTACAATGTGTATAGCGGTTCTGGACACAGTTAGTTGCACATGGAGCACCTCTGATGCATTGTGCTAAGTAACTAGCCAGGATGTGTGTACAACATAGTGGAATATGGGAACACCTCAGCCGTGGGTGTGCCGGTCTAAGTACGTGCCTGAAAGGTATGGTCTGTCTATAACCTGTCATTGCAGGTGTGCTCTGCAGAGCCTAGAGGCAGGTCCCAGTCACTGCAGATATATTGAAGTGGTGCATTATAAGGTGTGCCTTGCCTGCGTGCGTCACAGAGGAAGATGTCGAGCATTGTGTCACATGACCCCATGTTTTGCTTGCCAGTTCCCGTTCTGCTGGTGACTGTTATTGGAAACTATGCAAGACAGGCAGTATAGAAGCAGCAAGAGCCTTACATGTGATCTGTACTCCCAGGGCTGACAGGTGCAGGTCATCTGTGCCAAAGCATCGTGTTGTTTGACCAGGTCAGTCAAAGCGGACAGATACCAGATGCCTGTGGAATGACAGCAGAAGCATATGCAACTGTTGAAGTGACACAGTCAGTCATTGTACAGTGGTATCAGGTCCGGATGAATGCATAATGCTCCCTAGGGCTTGGCCCACACCTTCAGGGCTACAAGACTGGTGAGCTATTGCATGTCCCTGCACACATAGTCTGTAAAGTTACATCTCAGGGCAGTCACACTAACATGGAGAATGACAGTCACATCGTACCTGGTGAGGTGTGGCATGGGTGCATAGGTTATGTTGCAGAACCAGTTACCCGTCAGCAGGATATAAGCGACTATAACCTTGTGTAGCTTGCTGAGTGGAACAGCAGTGTGACCGCCTACAGAGTCACCTATGACTGGTGTGTTGTCTATGTTATAACACCTTATTGGCTGTATGTGATGGGCACACATGAGTCTGTGGGCTATAAATTGGTGATGTTGTGTTCGGTGATGGGGGCTGCCTTTGGTGCCTACACAGAGTATGGAGAGGTACTGCACAAGTTGTCCTTGTATGTGTGGCCTGTGGTGGAGATCATGTGAGACTATGTGATGAGTGGGGTGTGTTGCGAATGTTACACATCCCCACATGACTGTTAGGTGCAGTCAGGGTTGGTGACAGCATTACCTCCAGCAGGGCTGCATATGTGCATCCCCCACAGGCTGTAGTGTCGTATGCTGGGAGGTGAGCAGTGACTGTGTACATGAGACAATTGCTCTATTGCCACATGTATGACATATCTATCATATAGATAGGCAATAGCACTGGTACGTGACAGTTGGACATGCCTGTATATACAACCATGTCTCACAGGATATGTGAGTTACGTGTGTACAACAGCTGTTGTACTGTAAGCAAGCTGGAAATGTGAGGGCAGACAGTGTACCTGTGAGAAATGGTGTGGAATGGGTGCTATATTAATCAGTAGCTCATGACATGCTCACAAGTTCTGAACAAGTGCTGAGCATGAACATACAATACAGATAGGGTGTTGGATAATATCAACCCACAAGTGGTGACGACAGTCATAATTGGTGGCACCGCACTATAACCCTGCTGAGTTTGGTCTGCATGTCCATGAACCATTATCAATGTAGATGTTAGCAGTACAGATGTACAAGACAGTACGAATGTTTGATTACAAATACCTTTGTATGTCACAGGAGTGTTCTACCAGTGGCCTGTTGACAAACTCACAACTACAAAAGGTGCCAGAGTGACATGTGCATATCACACCAGTGCCAGCTACAGTAAAACAGGGTTAATGTGTTGTAATCCACCCTCATTGTAGCCCATACCACACAGACAAATGTCAGGCATCTGTGTATGTAAGGATGTGAATGGCCATGACCTATGAGCAATAGCTGTGTCAGTGTTGTGAACAACATACAGAATGGGCTGTGTGGGTGAGGTGTGTGACATATGTGCACATTCTGATGGATGATATCATCATTGTCACCACTAGGTGAACATCCCTGTACCCATTAACTACCACCTAGGCTGTGGTCAACATTATGCACACTGTGTAAGGGATGGTGCTGTGCAGTACACCTCCCTGACTTGGTGACATCTCCAGGCCCCTTAGGTAGTCATACGAAGTACCCATGTCATGACAGGGTGCCATCCATGAGCACGGAGATCATTGGACAGGCATACACAGCACTTGGGTGACCAATATTGGATCACATATCACCTTTAAGGGGTAAGGGCCATGCGTGGATGGGCGATACCAGCCTTCACAATCCTCACCTCCACTATGCAGCATGCTGTCTACCTTGCATAAAGACATTTGCTACACTATGATGATGAACATGCTACATGTCCATATCCTGATCTGAAAGACATACATCATGGACAGCCACCATCCAAATACTAGGATCGACACATGCTGGACAGATCCCTGTGCCATACATGTGACATACTCCCGCCATACCATGCAACCCTGTCCATCAAAGCTGCACATGTCATCCCTGTCATACATGGTGTGATGGCCGCATGGTAGATGTAGTATCAACTGTCTGGATCAGTAATGTGGCACTGATGCACCTTGCGGTGGCATAATGGCTGTCGGATACAGCTAGGAAACCTTAACCGTACATGCTATAGTTGATAACCATCCCTGCGAATGACGTCCAACTAGCCATTGTCCCATGTCTATCACATGTGCAACACAGGTGGTCCGTGGCAGGATGTTGAACAGCTGTACAGTGCTGTGCAGATGTATATGGCAAAACACATGCATGTACAGGTTTCCATGCGTATGTGTGCATTGTCACTGCTCAAGTTCATTAAGGCTGTGTCTGTGTTGATATGTGACATATGCACAGCATCAAGGTCAACAGCATTACCGTGGACACATCCAGGCATGTGCAGATAGGTAAGAACACCAGTGCAGGCAAACAGACATGCCCACATCAAGACAGCATTCACATGGAGTATGAACACTGTAATGACGTGACACACATATATGGTGATGATATCCAATGCATAACGGGTGTTACATGTGTGTGACACAAACATGTCAGTCATGTCAGTGTCATGATGATTCGCAAAGATAACTGTGCAGATGTACTAGATGTCATAGAAATGTATGTGCAGCAGTATCTCTGTACATCTGTGAAACTGTGACCTGTCACCATCATTATGTCTTACAGATAATGCCTCGTACACACCTTCCAGCGTACAGCCGCCAGCAGGATGATGTCCTCATCCCATACCTCCATGAGAATTACGAGATGTTGTTCAGCCATGTGCCACAGCATGCCCAGCAGTGGGACGACCTGTGGCAGGATCTTCGCAGGAGGGTAAACAATGTGGGTGGCCATAACCGCACCTACCAGCAGGTGCGCAGACACTGCACGGACATGATACAAAATGCAAAAAGCGTGACACTGCAATCGCCAGGGAACAAGGTGGAACAGGTGGTGGGCCACCAACCCAGCCCCCACTCACACACACTGAGGAGCTACTGGCCAGTCTGGGGACACCCTCAGAACAGCATCCACAAACACTAGCTGCCATCGTGGAGGTGGGTGTCTCCCAACCAATGAGCCTGGAGTTTCCTGGTAAGTCAGTACTGCACATATGGCTACTATATCCCATTTACGTGCATGTGTCACTGTACATTATGTAATGTAACAACATATGCATGGTATGTGGACATACATGCTGCATACTACAGTATGCTACCCTGTGTATGCACACATGTGCATACTAAATGCTATTGTACAGGCGAATGTGTTAACATACACAGTGCACCCTGTGGCTGTCATACAGTCATGGATAATGTTCATACTGCTGTGTCACGCCTATACAGGTACCTCTGGCATGCTGCACAGACATGAGTTCGTTGCAGGTGAGACTGTCATCAGTATCAGGCATGTTAAAGCATAGATCTATTTGCCATGTGGCCAGTTAACACTTGTACACTTGATGTTCATTCCATTCATGATATACAGGTCGCATCACCCATCATTCACACAGGCCACCCATGTGCAATATATACAAACAAAATGATACGCCAACATGAAACCACAGTATTTGTCATTGCTACATGTGTGGTCAGCTGTGCATACAATGGTGGAGGTGTTCTACAATGGAGGCATATGTACTATATATTGGAACAACAAGTGTGGTATGCAAACAGTACCACACAGTGAGCTGTGATATGGGCAGACCACAGGAGTCACTATTGTGTTATATGCCCCTGCAATGGGTGCACACATTGTGATGTACTATCTGACATGTCCCAGACACGTAGTGTATTGGCTACAGTAATGTCACACTATCCCATAACCCATACCCCACATACCACACATACAACCTGCTGTCTGCATAGCCCTGTGGATGGTGACATATCTGATATCTATGGGTGTATGTCATATGGGACAACACAGACATGTGTAATAGATGGCCATTACACACATTTGTCCAACAAATGTGCACACATGGCCATGGGGGATGGCCAGAGATACGTAGCCACACCGTAGATGTGATGTATATACACCCTGTTTCACATTGTCCATACATGGTCCAATTATAGCCTTAGTTGACCAATTATACAGTTGATGTGGTACACTGGACATCCTAAAAGCCTGCGCACAGCCAGTGGAGGTGTCACTAACGTCTACCATATAAGATGTGTTGAACATCATGCCTGTGTCATAGCATGACAGTAGTCACCTCTACAGCTTCCACAGACATTGACACCACATCAGGCCACAGATACTGTACATTTCCCTTGCTGCTGTAGGACATCACCGTTAGCTGTGCACCTCGTGTGTGTGGTACATCAATGTCATGTGGGACATGGTGAATTGACAAGTCCGCTATGTGTGGACATGGTTGCCAGGCAGCTAAGACTCTGTAGTTGTTGTGCAGGGGTGTCATCTGTAGGTCCTTCAGTGACCTGTCACATGACACAGCATGGTTTGGTGTGTATATACCTCAGCATCGTGGGTCACAATCCACAGTTATGTCATGGGTATGCATGCAGTTATGGCTATGCAATGTGTACATATTATGCACTGTATAGCAATATAGATGCCTCATGATGCCATGCAATGGCACAGTGTCTGTACTTCACACTGTAGAGCAATGTAGATGGCTCACACTACCCTTCCATGCACATGCACATTTGCTAAACATGCATTCTATCTGTAGGGCATACAGACAGCACCACAATGTGATGCCCATTATGACACTGTACATGTGTCAGGACACCATTGTGTCAGACATGTATGCATGTTAATGCACACGTCAGCAGATTACATGTCAAGGTCATGTCAGCCATGTGTACTGTTATCCTGTTCTGGTCCACATGGTGTATCACGGGGATGCATGCATACTACCATGATTGTGTGAACTGCACTACTGATATGACACCTGCTTGCTGTAGTGTGCACCCCAAGGGGTATGCTTACTAACACTATTAATGTCTGAGCTGCATGCCATCTGCTGTATCACAGGCATGCTGCATGCCGTCTGTCAAATCACATGCATGGTGTGTGTGTGTGTGTGTGTGTGTGTGTGTGTGTGTGTGTGTGTGTGTGTGTGTGTGTGTGTGTCTCTGTGTGTGTGTGTGTGTGTGTGTGTGTGTGTGTGTGTGTGTGTGTGTGTGTGTGTCTGTGTGTGTCTGTGTGTGTGTCTGTGTCTGTCTGTGTGTGTCTGTCTCTGTGTGTGTGTCTGTATCTGTGTGTGTGTGTGTGTGTGTGTGTGTGTGTGTGTGTGTGTGTGTGTGTGTGTGTGTGTGTGTGTCTATTGTAATTTAGAGTCTTTCTTTACATTCACAGGTGATGTAGGTGCGTTATCCTCCTGTGGTCCATCTGATGTTAGTGTCCCTACAGATACTAGCAGTGATGAACATATGCATGAGGTACAGGCAGGATTGTCAGGGGCTGAATCTGTGCCAATGGTTGCTATCCCAGCTGTGTCCCCCTCTTCCCCACACACAGTTCTGCTGCCAACACATACCGCATCACTAGTGGCCATAGAGGAAGGACAGTCAGCATCTGTTAGCGTGGAACAGGAACATGTGGTGGCTACAGAAGGTGAGTCTCCACACTACGGTGTCAATGTAATGTCTGCAGATGTGCCACACAGGCATGTGGCTGGTGCTGCTCATAGGAGGACCTCTGGCAGACATGTACCTGCAGGACAGAGTGCAGCAGCTGGTATCACCAGACGCATGTTCCAGACTGTAATGGCGGCACAGGCACATGCTGAATGGCAGAACAGAGAAGGGCAGAGGCTGCAGAGGGCTGCTATCCGTACCCTAAATGACAACATCCAGGCATTGCAAATGCTCAACAGCAGATTGCTGATGTTCTGGACAGGCATTTGGGTGACATGGTCGGAATCCTTGACCGTGGCATGGCAATCCATGAGCATGAGCTGTCTGTGCTGGAACATCTGGTAGGAGTGAGGCATAGGCCACATGGACGTAGGCCAGCTACACCACCTAGTGCAGGTCGACGTGAGCATGCCACCTCACATGCCCGCTCCCATAGTGCTGGTAGCAGTAGCAGTGCAGCTGGTGTTGTGCTGTCCACACCAGGACACAGCAGGCCACGTGGACCTGGCCCTGGACGTTCCCAGCGGGGACCCGTTTCCAGTGGACATGTTGTCAGACAGTAGCCAATCTGTACCTCTGCCTGGTAGTGTCCGTACACCCCCTGGCAGGCATAGGTCACATGGCCATGGCCGGACACAGTGAGCTGTACAACCTGGTCTGTACAATCTGGAGCTGTCAATAATACCCCTGTGTAGGCCTCACAAAAGGCAGAACTGTGTGCGCACATACATGTATACAGCAAACACATCTGTAGGGCACCACAACACCCACATGCATACAGAACAGACATGTCCAATCATATCACCGGCCCTTACCCACACACATGATGTCACCCATTGGTGCAGCCTATACCCCTGGCAAACATTATCACCCTGTGCATATGATGAAGCCTGTGCCGCATCCCTGTCATCCACACCATCGGTGCAGGGACATGCTCAAATGGTCTGATGCACAGGGTGAACAGAATAGTGAAAAGTATATATTACATTAGTTGTGTATGACTAGTGAGGGAAGTGTATATTATATTAGTTGTGTAAGAATAGTGAGAGACATGTATATTACATTAGTTGTGTACTGTTGACACGCACTAGACATACCAAGTAGTACAGGTGTAGCATGCATTGTTACATGTTCACAGTATGTGTCTCGGTAACAACAGTAACAGCATGTTGGTAATGATGCCCTGGTTCCCTCCTTATGGTCTACTTGCATGTGCCTACAGGTAGCAGTGTTTTCAGTCTCCCATGTGTAACTGTGGAGTACTCACAGGCACGTATGGCAATCTCAGCATGCCATACGTAGCCTCAACCGGACTGCTGGAAAGTCTAACATACCACAGATGTCCACACATATACTGATCCAGCAGCATGTGTGCAGTTTAATAGGCTACAGTGGCTAGAGACGTGACATCCATACCAGGTCACATCACAGGTATGTTGACATGGTGCAGGGGTTGTACACAGCGGTTTGGCCAATGATAACGTTAGAGGCCACTTGATAGCATGAGGCCTCACTGTGTAGCAGTAATACCCTGTCACATAACAGGAACATGCCCACACTCATGGGGTCAACAACACTATAACGCACACCCCATAGTGTTGAGGTGAGGACACTTGCCTATGTGGTCATCACCCTCACAGTACTGTGCACCCACACGATGCGACACAGAGAAAGGACATGTACAGGTAGCCAGTATGGCTGAGACCAATGGCATCAACAGGGTAGTGGACTGCATCACCATGAGGGGTTAGGGATCCTGTGTGTTCTGTATGGTAGCATACACCCTCACTCCATGCACCAGACAGCCATACATACACACACACACACACACACACACACACACACACACACACACACACACACACACACACACACACACACACACACACACACACACACACACACACACAAACACACACACACACTGTGGAGACCACAAATGTCATACACATATGGATAGCTGATGTGTGTGATACACACACCATACCTGCCTACGTCATGCTTTCCACACTGCAGTATGTACAGATGTCTACAACAGTGTACAGAGGTGTGTAACAATTGGGATGTATTCCCCACCATATGTGGCATGTATGGTCAGACATGCAAACACACATGGCAGCACTGTGAATGATACACCTGCTATATGATGATATGTCTGACAGACATGCAGCAGTATTGGCCGCATTATGCGTACCAATGCTATGTCCGGCAATTGTGCTGCTATATGCACATGGGAGGATGTAAGTGTTACAGGTGTCAAGTGACGTACAGTCGGTAACACCCATCCGCTGTGTAGGTTTTATGTCTTCACCGTCAAGCAACAGTAACATAGCGTACTGTTTGCACATGTAATGGTAGGATGGCGTTTGACACACCTGTGAGCCGTCCCCAGCGAACATCCATCTACACAGGTGGATCACCACTTTATGTACACACATCCATCCATACCTGATGTACATCCTACCATACTGTCAGTATGTCACCATATACAGGTGTCAATGATGGGGCTGCATTGCAACTGCATGTTGTAGTTAGGCACAGATGAGTTACTTACATCAGCTACTGCACATGCATGGTAGCTGCATGCACACTACAATTTGTACATGTGTGTTGGTCCTACATGCCTGTCATGTAGCCATGTTTGTATGCTTTGCAATTGGCGGACATGTGTGTTGACATACATAACACATGGACTGTTGTATGATATGATGGGTGTCATGGGTAACTAGTACAGAGGGAATGTGTCCTCGGTCAACATTGCTACCTCATGTACTGTTAGCATTCAACAGCCATGGACCCACCTTCCATTTGCTTGCATATGATTGCTGTAGCCACTTGTCTGCACGGAGGACAGCAAAAGCTATGCTATGTACATATGTGTTGTGTGTGTGGTCCATGCACATATCCACTGCAATTACATGTATGGCATATCCAAACATGTGTGTTCATTGGTGTACAGTGACAGTCATCTGTCACAGCTGTGTAAGACCCAGGGCCCCTGGTATGTGTAGAGCCAACCTGGTTATGTACAGTGGTATCATTGCAATGCATAACACATGATGGAACCCTGTCAGTACATGTGTAGTCTGCAGAGTTGCTGTACACCTATGTACAGTCCACTGGTCATGAGTCACATGGTGTTGTGTTGATGTATGGCTGTGTATTGCTGGTCCAACGACATGGTGATGTCTGAGGGCTACATTGTAGACTGCGGTGTGTACCTCTGTGATCTGCACCTGAGACATTTGTGATGGCTCCTGAGTGTGTACTGGTCAATACATGTGAGTGGCCTTCATGTACGTGGGGACAGTAATACCATACTGTGCCCTTCCATGTTTAGTATCCGTGTGTATGCAAGATGGCCCTTTGTAAACTGCTAAGTGTGTGAGCATGCCCAGTACGCCGTTGTGTAGTTGGACACACAGTACATTCCAAACTGCGCCCTTACATGTTTAGAATCTGTGTGCATGCAAGACGGCCCTTTGTAAACTGCTAAGTGTGTGAGCATGCCCAGTATGCCGTTATGTATTTGGACACACAGTGCATTCCAAACTGCGCCCTTACGTGTTTCGAATCTGTATGCATGCAAGACGGCCCTTTGCAAACTGCTAAGTGTGTGAGCATGCCCAGTACACCGTTGTGTAGTTGGACACACAGTACATTCCAAACTGCGCCCTTACGTGTTTAGAATCCGTGTGCATGCAAGACGGCCCTTTGCAACTGCTAAGTGCATGAGCATGCCCAGTACGCCGTTGTGTAGTTGGACACACAGTACATTCCAAACTGCGCCCTTACACGTTTAGAATCCGTGTGCATGCAAGATGGCCCTTTGCAACTGCTAAGTGTGTGAGCATGCCCAGTACTCCATTGAGTAGATGGGCACACAGTACATTCCAAATGGATGTGTGATACTAAGTGTGTGGGCATGGCAAGTGACACCTTCTGTCGGTGATGTGCCTCTGTGTATGGGCATGGCCATTGACATCCTGTATAGCGATGGTGGACATCCAGGCAACAGATGTCCATTTTCAACGTCACGATGGATGCCTACATTGAACACACTGGTTGACTGTCTTGCAGAATGTACTGTCTGTGGTGCGTCCCGTATCTATGTAGTGTTGTTGTAGTGCTCTGTAGATATTTAGTTGCCCCGATAACACCACTGCGGTGTGTTTGTCTATGTCTACCTTGGGACAGTAATATGCTTTCAGACTGCTCACTCCCTATACATTCCCTATCGGCGTCCCTGCCTTTGCGGATGATGTCACCCACCTAGAAGTATGACTCTGGGAGTGCTGTGTTCAGTAATCTCGGTAGCGCGTTCTGTAAATGCGTAATGCTGTAGTGTGATAAGGTAGTTAGGTGTATGTTCGACTCCCAGCCCTGCCAAGTGTGTGTGTGTTTACAGCTGCCTGGGGACACGGTAATGCTTTTAGACACCTCACACCACATACATTCCCTATCGGTGTCTTTGCCTTTGCGGATGATGTCACCAACCTAGAAGTATGCCTCTGGGAGTGCTGTGTTCAGTCATCTCAGTAGCGCGTTCTGTAAATGTTGTAGTGTGATAAGGTAGTTAGGTGTATGTTCGACTCCCAGCCCTGCCAAGTGTGTGCTTGTGTGTGTGTGTGTGTGTGTGTGTGTGTGTGTGTGTGTGTGTGTGTGTGTGTGTGTGTTTCCAGCTGCCTGGGGACACAGTAATGCTTTTAGATGCCTCACACCACATACATTCCCTATTGGTGTCTTTGCCTTTGCGGATGATGTCACCCACCTAGACGTATGCCTCTGGGAGTGCTGTGTTGAGTAATCTCGGTAGCGCGTTCTGTAAATGCGTATTGCTGTAGTGTGATAAGGTAGTTAGGTGTATGCTCAACTCCCAGCCCTGCCAAGTGTGTGTGTGTGTGTGTGTGTGTGTGTGTGTGTGTGTGTGTGTGTGTGTGTGTTTGTGTTTCCAGCTTCCTGGGGACACGGTAATGCTTTTAGATGCCTCACACCACATACATTCCCTATCGGCGTCTTTGCCTTTGCGGATGATGTCACCCACCTAGAAGTATGCCTCTGGGAGTGCTGTGTTGAGTAATCTCGGTAGCGCGTTCTGTAAATGCATATTGCTGTAGGGTGATAAGGTAGTTAGGTGTATGTTCGACTCCCAGCCCTGCCAAGTGTGTGTCTGTGTGTGTGTGTTTCCAGCTGCCTGGGGACACAGTAATGCTTTTAGATGCCTCACACCACATACATACCCTATCGGCATCTTTGCCTTTGCGGATGATGTCACCCACCTAGAAGTATGCCTCTGGGATTGCTGTGTGGAGTAATCACGGTAGCGCGTTCTGTAAATGCATATTGCTCTAGTGTGATAAGGTAGTTAGGTGTATGTTCGACTCCCAGCCCTGCCAAGTGTGTGCCTCTGTGTATGTGTGTGTTTCCAGCTGCCTGGTGACACGGTAATGCTTTTAGACGCCTCACACCACATACATTCCCTATTGGTGTCTTTGCCTTTGCGGATGATGTCACCCACCTAGAAGTATGCCTCTGGGAGCGCTGTAATCTCGGTAGTGCATTCTGTAAATGCGTAATGCTGTAGTGTGATAGGATAGTTAGGTCTGTGTTCTAATCCCAATCCTGCCACGTGTGTGTATGTGTGTGTGTGTTTCCTGCTGCATGACAACAGTACATTGCTTTTACACTATTCACTCTCAATAGAATCCGTACGGTGTCTTTGCCTTTGATGCTGATGCCAGCAAGCTAGACGTATGCCTGTGTGAATGCTGTGATCTAGTAATCACAGTAGCGCGTTCTGTACATGCGTAATGCTGTAGTGTGATAAGGTAGTTAGGTCTGTGTTCTGATCCCAATCCTGCCAAGTGTGTGTGTGTGTGTGTGTGTGTGTGTGTGTGTGTGTGTGTGTGTGTGTGTGTGTGTGTATATATATATATATATATATATATATATATATATATATATATATATATATATATACAGATATAGATATGTATGTGGATATTAGCACTATTGAATGTGCTGCATTATCTGTACGTGATCACCTTTGATGTATGTAAATCTGCTATGGCTCTGTGATAGTGTACATACTGTGTGCTGTAGTGATCCTGGGTTGTAGTTGTGTAGTGACCAGTTATTTTATTGCTGGGTATTACTAAGGACATTGAAATCAATGATAGTACAGCACCTTTAAACGGTCGTGTGCACATCTCAGCAACAGTCAGCAGTGGTTATTACTTTGGAGGATGAGTATGGCTCATATAACTATGTATTAACTGACAGTACTATGCAAATCAGGTTAACATTACTGACTCCCGTTTATCCACAGGTTGTGATACAGATCCCAAGAATGTATGTGTATACACTGACAGGTGCAGGACTAGAATATTGTTGAATCCATGGCCAGTAATAGCGATCTGTACAGCCTGGCAGGTACGGTCTGTGACTGTCACGCAACCTTCTGTATATGGCTGACACATGCTGAAACTGTGTACATGCAGACACACACACACACATAAAACAAACAGCTACGGCTAACACTTACACACACACATTGCATCAACATTGGGCCATGCAAACACTGTTGTCCCTCACACACACACACACACACACACACACACACACACACACACTTACATGTTGATTGGATGGCTCAATGACAGGCTCTGGAAAAGAAACACCATACCCTGTGCATATGATGACACCTGTGCCACAACCTGTAATGTGTAACATTGATGCAGGAACAGACTAACATGGTGCTGATGCACAGGGTGGCTTTATAGCACTGTATTAATGTTAAAATGTTGTTAACACAAAGTGTGATATCCTTCTAGGTGTATGTAAGCAGGCATGATGAATTGCAGCTATGACCATCAATGTAGTATAGTTTACAGCACTGTTAATTCTGAAGATTTATTATCCATCCATGTGCCATTTGACTGACGTGTGTAGTATTGGCAGCATGTGTTTCAGAGTGTGCAGTACGTGTGTGATGTGTGTAGTACAGATTTATACATGCTTACAAATGCGTACACTGGCTTACACAACATTACACGGGCTTCAACATTCTTACACTAGCTTACTTATTCTTCAACGCACGCACATGGGCTGACACACGCGCACACATGCTTACTCGGGCTTACAGGTACGCACAGGCGTGAACACACTGTAAGCAGGTTTGCAAGAAACTTCAGTGATATCCATGGTGTACACCGTCAGTTTTCTGACTTTACCTAGGATAAATCATAACACGCCTCTTCCACTGAGTAACTGACAGCAAACATGTGACACACTGCTCCGATAAGATTACAGTGTTTTATACATACACACTCATGATGTCATCTATCTTCTACTCTGATAGTCCCCTTAACCTACTCTTACACTGTAGTGGCTTGGCCCATATGGCATGACAAATTGTGATTCACTATCCTCAGCCTCAATTGCATCGGATTGCCTACTAATGCTTGGTTACATCTCTGACAGAGCGCTTCCACACATAGCAACCAGTACTCAGTAGCCATGTTGTCTTCAGCTTGCCATTCACCTGCATGGTGAACTAACTTTTAACTAAAATTACAATTTCTATGTATATTTTAAATATTTTTCTTGTTTTAAAAGCGCAGCGCGTTTTCTCGCCGCTGCACTACACTTAAACACCGGAGATCGGGCAGGACAAATAGAGTTTTATTAATTTCCAATGGAAAAAAATGGCACTGGTCTTGTATTTGGCCATTGGCATGCTTCTTCAACTAAATTCATCCTTTATTTGCAGCTGACATTGCTCCGTTTAGCTACTTGCAGAACGTAACTCGGATAACATCCGAGTACATTTCTGCACATAACTCTACTCTTGCACGGACAGCTTACTGTTTCATGTATCGCAGATTTACATCATTTGCATAGCTTTCACCTACAAATGGAGTAATTTGCATATCCTAACATTGTCCATGCAACATTAGTTTTAGGGGCTGTCTTACACGCCCCTACAGGATATTGCTGAATAGCTCGGCAGACATCTTGCCTTGCTCTACTCTTACTCTACTCATACACGCCGGCCAAGGCTCCATGACTCCTGGCCTAAGCTTTGCTGTGTGCTAATATGTCTATTTGTGGAGTATGCATGGCTGTAGGTATGTTTTGACCTGCTACATCTGACATTTCTACAGAGCAGCTCCCACTTTCATCACTTGTAAAGGTGACAGCCCTATAGGCACTATATATACAGCTGTGACATTTGACAAGTCAATACATACCTGCGGTCAATACTAAACTGACTACTTCAGCACTTTTCATACCTTCAAATATTTCTTGTAGTAGTATCGTCGATAATACTGTTTCCTATAACATGCATCTGTTTTTGATACAAAATATATCATTTTATTACACCACTACACACAAGAAGAAATCACAGGCCAGATGCCATTACATTCCTTTTGCAGGACACACCCGCCCAGAGTGTTGTGTTCCTCACAAAAGCCAACAGGTGCTAATCAAAACATATTATGCTATCATCTACCTTATGTGTTTGCCGATATTTGCGCTTTCCGTTAGTGGCAGAACTCACATGCGAGTGTGGGAGACTGAACAATGTATCAGGGACACTGCATAATACCCTGAGGGACACATTTATTTTGTTTCTATTAACCTTCCACATTGACTATCGCAGGGCATAAGTATTCATTCACATTTATCGAGGTACATGCTTTTGACTTATACATGTTTTGTCATTTGTCATCACGTCTTTCTTCATACCTGTCCAACTGATATCACTAGTTCTGTACATTTATTTAGGACAGGGTTACCATCATACCTCTCAACTGTACACATTTTGGGTAAATGTCCCGAACTTAGACTTATAATTTTGTTCCTTTATTCATAATATTGTGCCTTTCTGGTAAATTAGTGGCAAGTCATTAAGGACTGTGAAGTTAGATAATAATGACAGACATTAATATTTTATAATTAATAACCCTCAAAACATTCATACTAATAAATTATCCATTATTCTATCAACGTTCTAACTTTGTCAGAGGAATATTTAAAATAGTCCCTATTTGTACTTATTTTAATATGCCTTTGTCCAGATGTCTTATTCTGAAAGGTTGAGAGGTATGGTTACCATCTTATTAAATGCGCATGTACGTCCATGATAATCGCTTACATGACACTGATATAAGTCCCTACGTCTTCCCCCAATGGTTTACACAATATCCAGTAGATGGGTTCTTCATTTTTGGAAGATATAGCCATGTGCTATACCCACATAGGAATATTAATCACTCCCATGCGGCGGACCTAATAAATCTGTACCAACCAACACCTAGGCACCTAGGCCCATTATTGCATACCCGTGATTCCCATACCTGACACCCCTCCACAGTAGTCATAAGACATATTTAATGTGAGCGATAATAAAGTATGAAGACACTTCTAAGCACTATCCTCTCTCCGCGTATCGGGACATATGTCATGCATTCTGTCAACCCATGTGTTATTACCCTTGCACAAGCTACTGTTGCATGTACAGCTATATTATAGCTGTGGATGTGACTTTCTTTGCTTCGGTCATTACAGGACGGTGCCTGTAGTGGACCAATTTTTGGGGTCCTGCAAAGGACACCTATATCCATGTTTAAATAGTAGAACTTGCAGATTTGGCACACTGGTACTTTCCGGGCAATGGTTTGGAAAGCAGCAGTGTATTTACCTTTCTTGCATGTCTGTATGTCTATCCATAATAGCTATGACGCAACCTATTTATGTACATGTGTTATATCTACAAGGACATATGTTTATATGTTAGTTATGTATATATCAATTAATGTATTGTGTGTATAAGTCTGTACATTCTTTATTTTATATATTTATTTAGTTTAAGTCTGTGGATATATATCTATACACAAATATATATATCCATATATAGATATATAAATAAACGTGTAGAAAACAGCATTCATTTGCTATGCTGTGAGCGGATTACACACGCGCAGGTGCACTTGCATATCCTTATAATGGGTTACATATGTTTACTAAGTCTTTGTGCTTACGTGGGCTTTATTAATTGTGACGGTACCAGTAAAATATCTGTAATCCAGTTAACGGGCATATGCGAAACACACGTTCACCTTTACATATTTAAATGTCTTTACAGCACAGATGCATTTATTACACTTTAAACTTATATGTGCTGTAGTCGTAGTTGACCCGGGACTGCATTCACGTTGGCCGGATGCTGTAACCACTATACTATTGGTGTTCTGACTTATTTATATGCATACCCATAGTACATAGCTACATTAACATACGCCTCACCGCTTCACTTACAACACAGGAATCCATTCTCCTGCTGGGAAAAATGCGGTACTACATATTACACATTCCCTATTCCCTACTGCTCTGGACCCAAGCTGCATATTTAATCACTCTAACGATATGCAGAACTTCAAGGCTTATAGTCCTGGCACATACAAGTCTTTGATTGTCAGGGTGTTCATGTGGTGATCTGGGTTTAGGCTTGTCCGCCTGGTGAACGGAACTGCCCTGACTGAGTTCAAATGTCAAAAGAAATGGACATAATTTGTCCATTTTATAGATTTTACCTGTGTTTACAGACACAAGTGTTTCGGCACCTGTCAGCAGCTTTTTATGTTGGCAATACATAATATGGGTGGGGGTGGTTACAATACATAATCCACAGTGAGGGGTGTTCCCACTCACATTTGACTATTTCCTATATACATTCATATGAGGGTTATTATTTTGGGCATGAATTAAACACAGGTATGCAGTAGTACAGTAAACAAATGTGAAGGTTTGTTACTATAAATATGTACGGACCTCTGTAATACACTGTTGTTTTCTGGCAAATCAGTAGCTAATCATTAAAGACCGAAGTCAGAACATAATGACAGACAGTTGAGTTTCAGACTTCATACTCTTCAGGAAATTAATGCCAACGTACAAACTGTTATTCTATCAACTTTCTAAGTTTCTAAGAGCAATCTTTACAAATTGTCCCTACTTTTGGGCCTTTGTCCCACTTTTATTCATGGCTTTGTCCAGATATCTTGCTCTCAGCGGTTGACAGGTATGGTCAGTCACACCTACGCACACATTAATTGTCCCTCACACAGTAGAACAGGGTTATCCTGTTTACGTCAGTGCCTTCATCACCCTTATACCATTTGCCATTATGTGAATGTGTGCAATATATTCTCCCGCTTATTCGTGTCAGGACACGTGAGTCACGGGCAGGTGTTTGATCCTGGGTAGTAGGTTATGCATGACCACTTAGGGCTGGACAGTGTCATGCACCTCTAATGCACATTCAAACTTCTGTCCAGATATCTACAGGACTGGACTTCATGTCTTCCGTTCTAATGTTTACATAGGTTATGTATCCCATGAGGGATATCCAAAAATTGGACCGATCCACAACAAGAGGAATACCGAACATCTTTTTGGAGTTACGGAAATGTGCTGAGGTCTTTACATGCAAGGGATACATAGTGTGCATTCCTGCAACTGCCTAGGGTGACACTACCTACTACATATGCGTAGTGGTCACTATGTGTAGCTGTGGCTGCACCAAACCAGTAGGCCAAGTACGGCTGGATTTGGTGGACGTTCAGGTATGGGAGCGGGTTGTGTGATGTGGAGGGGATGCTGGGTAGTCCATTATGCATCCAAGTGTGTTGCATTTGTTATGGCCAGTTCCATCCAGGTGTGTTGCATTTGTTATGGTCAGTTCCATCAGGACCAATCTGTGGGTATGTGCCAGTGACATATCTATACATTTGTATCGCACATTTCAATATTCATATGTTTGTGGGATTGTGTTCTACAGTATGGCCTGTCTGCTTGTATTGCAGCTGTTTATGCATGTGTTTGTGTTTCTTTCAGCTTCACCCGCTGCTCCCTCATACACCTCCGGTTCACCTATTCTGCATACAACACAGTATCGCCTTGGAGGATTGTACCATTACCCATCCACCCCACACACACAGATTCCTCACACCCCATACATCAGTGCTTTGGTTGTTGGCCCATGACACGGCCAGAGTAACACATTGAATACCCTACATGTGTCAGGTACCTATATGGTTGTGTGGACTACCCTGCCATGTTTGCTTTCCACATGCTATACCTCATGCACATAGGTACACGCCCATACTTAACTTTCATTACATTGTTGGTATAACCGGGTACTACCCGTTCGACTGTGACACATCCTGTCAAGTTCGGCTTGTACCGCTGACTTCTGGATTTTGGCAGCCTGTTGTACTCATTGGTTGGATGCCACCTTTTCCTATGTCCAGGATGGGATATATTCCGTACACATATCCGACTGTAGTGGACAACACCTCCCCACAGTCAACGGTAGGGTTGCCACCTTTTCAATTGGCCAAAGTGGGACATTTTTTGTACAAACATCACATTTTACAGGCTGGCACATACCCACGGTCAGTACACAGGATAGAACTTAAGATTCTTGCCTATATAAATACTTATTCTTGTAGCATTTTAGTTGCTTATTCTGTTTCTTATAACATTTATGTAATTTAGATACAGAAAACCTGTTTAATGCAACTATTACATAACGTATAGGGAATAATTTTGTCCTATAATCTCAGGACATTTGCCATTTTTACAAGTTTTTGTCAGGACACAACTGCCCAAAGAGGGACTGTCGCTCACAAAGTGGGACAGGTGGTAATCCTAGTCGACGGTACGGATAATACTGTTCCTTTCGGCCTACATGCATCCTTATTGTTGTAGGTGTTTATATGCGCCTTCTGTTTAGTTTACATGCTTATTCTATTTCCTATCACATTTGGTATGTGAAATACGGACATACCTTTTGTATGTGACTATTACATGCCTTGTGGGATATGTTTCGGACATACGGTCGCTAGATATCTACATTTCTCGTGTATTTTGTTATGGACACATCTGCCCAGCTGTGTACCCTCCCTCACATTATGGGTCAGCTGGTGACCCTCACCATTGGGCTGGACATACCTACCGGCGGCTCGCTAACATATGATGCGTTTCACTTCCACTTGGTATGGCTATCTACACTGCGTTGGACTATGGCCACACGGTCTTCCATGTCATTTGTTCGCGGGATAGGGACCCGTTATGTTTGTGTTTGCTTCTTCACGTTGTGTTCGCAGGTACTTTCTTGCATGCTTTGCATATGTTTCAGTATCCATGGACACTGACAGATGTGATTACTATCTTGCAACTTGTTATATGCAAGCATTTTAGGTTGCACGTCGACAGCTGCCATTTCCATGCCACGTGCGGCACTTTGACACGTCCTATGCACTCACGCTCCTTTCCTGTGCACATGGCTGTGTTGGCAGCGCACCTTCATTAATATGCATTTGGTGCTACTGCGCCATCTTCACGCCACACTGTCGGCGCAAGCCTACTGCTGTACTTGGGCCGAGCTTCATGAATCCGGGGGTTAGTCTCAAATATAAAATAAAGTATGCACACTTGGCTGTCAGGACAAAGCCACTATAACTTTTGTCTAACAAAGGAACTTATTTTGCTTGTGTGAGTTAATTTAATATTATTAAACTAATGAAACAGCAACCAAAATTTATGAACAAGACAGAAAACTTCCAGCTTTAGTCAGTATATATTAGGTAAAAAGCTTAGAATGCTTTTCACCTAAATGTAAAAGTTCTTGCTCATTCATAACTGTCTAGTGGAATTCCAAAAATATTTGAAATATTATTCTTGTTATTCTAATTATTACAATTAGAAAACAAAAATCCATGCATTAGTAACAGTAATGAGACCAAAAGTTAGATGTTTATCATTATCTAGCTCTTATTTGCCTGTCTGTATTCTTCCTGGTTATTGAAATTTCTGCCATGCAAGCAGTCGCTTTACTGATGAAAATTACTGGAGTTGGAAATTAGCTGCTGTTAGTAGTGGTCTCTCTGGTTTGATGTCTGTGTTGATACTACCTCTTCCAGTTCATCTACTGACTCTTGGTGAGTTGGAGATTCACTTGTACAACCAAAATACTCTGAAGTACTATGGACAATTTGCATGCCAAGCAGATTGTCTCTGGAGCTTGAATGTCATCTTCCAATATTTGCCTGTCCCCTCTCACTGAGACCTCTTGCTGCCACAGAAACACTATGTTAAAATTTTAATAATTTCGATTGTTTGCAAATTTGTTGTTCATAGGTGTGTACTAGGCTAATGGCCCTGGAGCCTTTACAAACCTAGCCCATAGGATTACCCTGGCATCATGCCACGTGACCTTAATTCCCAGTGCCTTTGTCGAGTAGAACCAATGGAGTGATCCCCAGGGTGAATTTGCTATTTCCCATCCACTCATCAATATTTCTCTTGAAGAGGGCTAGTGAGGTGCTCTGCTTGACATGTATGGGAAGTCTATTTCATAGCATGGGCAGTTTCTGGGTTATGAACATGTCCCTCCAGCATGTTCTGTTGATTGTGGTAATGAGATTGAGGTCTCTGGAGTGTGTGGTCCAGAGGGATTGGAATTTCTTTAGATGTAGCATTTCTAACAGAGCTGGGTCAGACATGGCTTTGTAAGTCAAGCAGAGATCTAAGTAGATAATATGAGACAGAGACTAGTTGAAGTTTTTTGAGTCTGTCCATATAGGACAAGTGTTTAAGGCCTAGGATCCTCTTTATGAGGTACTTTTGTGGCCTCTCCAGTTGTTGCAGGTGTCTAGTGGCCAAATGGGGCATTGTACTCGATGATTGGCCTAATGAGGGAAGAGTAGAGGGAGACAATGACCTCTTTCATCCTGGATGCAAAACTTTTAGTAATGTGATGTGCCACATAGAAAGACTTTCTGACCACAGTGGCAATATGGTGGTCAGAAGAGAGGTTGCTGTCAACCTGTGTTCCTAGATCTCTTATAATGCCTTCTGTGTTCAGTGGACTACCATCAATGTGGTAATTCATAGGAACTGGGTTTTTCCCAAAGGGGATGATGACACATTTTTTGGCATTGAGCTTAAGGCCATGCTTCTGACACCAGCCGTTGGTCTCAGTGAGGCCTTTCTGTAGGATGTCAACATCACTTGGGGAGTTAATAATAGCTCCCAACTTGCATTTGTCTGCGAACTTTGTCAGCCAGAGTCCTTCGTGTTGGCCTGGACTTCAGAGAAGTAGATACCAAACAGGAGAGGACCCAGGAACGAACCCTGTAGGACTCCACTCATGACTGGTTGGCAGTCTGACTTGGAGTCAGCTACTTTCACACTGTGGATTCTATCTGTGAGCCAGTTTGCAACCCACCTAGTGATATAGGGGTTGATGCCTAGCTTAATGAGTTTTTCTATGATTCCTGAGTGGGGAATGGTATTAAAGGCCTTGGCCAGATGAAGGTAGGCTGTATGAACAACCTTGCTTTCATCCACAGCTCTGGCGACAGACTCAAAGAAGTCAACAAAGTTGAGCAGCCATGATCTACCCTTCACAGAACCAAACTGTGTGGGATCCAGAGTTTGGAGATTCCCTTTATCCTTGTTTATTAGGTCCATGATGATGTATTCCATAGCTTTGCATTTCAGACTCATCAGGCTAATGGGGTGATAGTTCCCAGGGTCTGTAGTCACTCCTCCTTTGTGGAGAGGGATGACTGTAGCAGTGCGCCATTCAGTAAGAACAAAGCCTGAGGTGAGGCTGCGATTGAACAGGGCAAACAGATGAGGTGCCAATTCAGTCTGTAGTTCATGTAGAACACAGCCAGGGATATTGTCAGGTCCCATAGAAGCTGTATTCTTGGCCTTGCACAGTGCTGTTTTAACCTGTGCAGCAGTAATACTTCTTCCTCCAGAGTAATGAATTTCCAGCTGATATGTTTTGAAAGTTTATCTATACTACTAAGAAGCAAATTGGCAGCTAACTCTGTATATACGTCACAGTTCAACAGCTATTTTATGTTGCTTAATGGAATCACATTCAGTCGATAAATTCCACTCAGTGACACAGTGATAGGATGTCGATGTTCAGTACTGTTGAAATCATTTCTCAGCTTTGTCACTCTCATTGAAGGATGTTGTAAGACTATTAAATGCCCATAGAAATCATGGGTGACAGATGTCATGATGAAGATATTTCTCAAGAGATGCTATATTCAAATGAGAATTAATTTCTTGGAGCACCATCTTATCTAGCTTATCAATTAATTATTTTGTATCTGGTGTCAAATTAGATGTGGCATTCATTGCTAGAATGGAAAACAAATTGCTATTTCTGACATTTCTTTACTTTATGACATAAAATCAAGTCTCTGTTCATTTTTAGCCCCTTCTTTATTCTCTCGGAGATAGTCATCAATTAAACATTGGCTTACAGATTTTTGGATGATGCAATCAAGAATTACTTCTTGTTTGCATCATCCAAAAATATGTACTTGCTAATTAACAAAAGAAAAAACTGAGCTAGAGCATCATCTGCATAAATAGTCTTTAATGCAATACAAAGCTCAATGACAAAATACGATACACAGAGAAAAAATGCCACAAGCAATTGCACAAAACCTCAAAGCTCTAATATAAATGAATGTAACATTCACTTCAGTGGAAGAAATGATTACCAAACTGAAAAAAATAAAATAAAATATGTGACTACACATACACATAAAAACATCCTTCACCTAAACATAACTCAAAAGGCACACAACTAATAATAACTTTAGAGCACTGTTAAAAACAACAATAAAACTGAACATTCTAATATACAGCCAAACATAATAACCAGTACCAGAACCTGTGCAGTAACAACACAGCAACTAAAACAAATAATTGTATGTAAAACCTCCACACCCCACACATAAAATACTAATTAAACTTGATCCACAAGGGCATAAAAATACAATGCAGAAGGCAAACATGCAGTCAGTGGGGTGATTGTGATCTAAATGCCTGGGGAACTCCTATGACATGATTGGGGGATATGAGAGGATGTGCCCTGCCACTGCTGTGGAGTACAGTGTTACAGGCTCTGAATGATAATGAGTGCGCATGAAAAGGAGAATAAAGCAAGTGACACATAAGCAAATTATGCACAGAAATGGATGGCATTGTTGAAAGTAACAATGTATGTGGAGGTTTCATACACAATGAAAAGAAGGATGTGTGCTACAGGTTAGAGCAATACCCCATATAACACCCCAGTGGTAACAGTGATCTCTATGAAAAGCAAGTGTAGTATTACACAGCTGCAGGGCAGGTTTTATGCCCATATAATGCCAGGCATACCTGGGAAATCAGTGAACTATGGCACAGGAATAAATGGATAATGAAATGGAAGGCAGACACGGGCAGTAATCATTTCTGGAATGGTAATCACAAAGGTATGACACACTGAACAACGCATATTGCTGAAGTACTTCAGGGGAGACTAACATTTTTAACTACTTTGGTACACCCAGGTCAGTACACTTTCATTAATATGGCACTTGTCAGGAATAACTGGCAGTAATAAATACAGTAGCACAGTTACAGATGCATTTAACACACGTAGGAGTCATACTAGCAAAATGCAAATCAGCAATAGTTAATTATTTAACAGCATTGCAAAACTGAGCACTACTATACTTAGCAGGTGATGCAGAGGTATACAATCATGGTAGCAATATAGTACGTGTACCTCAACATGTGGAGAATCTTGCCTGCCTCTTCTAGCAGAAGATCTGCTTCTCTTCAACTACTTCCTAAGCTGAAAGTCACAAAGTCAGAAAAAAAATACTGAGCACAGCATAACAACAGACATTAGAAACAATTTGTAGTTGTGCAATAAAGCATAATGCAGTAAGGGTAAAAAACTGAATTCATATGTACTGTTGTAGTCCGCCTGTCTCTCCCTAATGTCTTCTTCCCATAGATAGAAGGACAGGATGGCACATCTTCCTGTATTGGTGGTGGCACTGCCCAGCAGTGTGGATGATGCCTGTGGCATCATTCAACATTCTGTCAAGTATGTGACAAACATCCATCTTTACAAAGAGCCCTTATACGTCACCCCAGCAGGTACTCCTGTTAGTGCATGCGCAGCAAACAAAAGGGAAATCTTTACTTCCCTGCTGCACCATACAGGAACCCTTCCACAGTCTGGCCTTGACGAAGCCACTGTCATTTGCCAGGTTGAAACAGGAGTGAAAATGATAGCTGCACTGCAATGATATACAGCAGAAACAACATGACATGTATCAATGGGTAGCATGGAAGCACAAGGCAACTTAGTGGCACTGTGTAGGAGTGTGACCAAGATGGGCATGTGCAGACTGAGGGGTGGCAGTTGTATAGCCGTCATACATAGTACGGCAGCTCTACCACCAAAGACAGTGTTATTTGCTATGGTAGCATGCTGCTACTCACAGTAAATAAGTGGCACTGCCACTTCATGAGCTGCTTGCAGGTTTTGTAAACTAACTTGGGCATAATGCTTTAATGGAACAGCTTAGACAAGCACAGATCATGCAACAAACTTCCAGGTATGTGTATGGGTAGGAACAGACCAAGTAGAACAATCCAGAGCTGGCACGGCACTGTGTTATTTATGAGTTTCAGAAACATTTAAATGCAGTAACATGATTAGCATTATTGCAGTACCATGAGGCTAGTGTTAGAGCAATAAAAAACTGGCATCAAAGAGATGCTGACTGTGCTATGATAGTACAGTCACATGCATAGTACAAATGCTTATGGAGACTTTCAGACTACTTTACAAATACCAAAAAAATGGCTATAGCTCGATAGTAACTTGCATGCATTAGGCTGATAATAGATAGGAGATGGACAAGCGGAATGAGAGCAGAAATGGCACAGATAGGTCTGTCCACAGCCCACCTGTTGGACTACATAATGAATTGAATCTCCGGAGTAGCCATGCTATGTGGCAACACAGCCAGGGAAAGTGTATTGGAAGGAAGATACTGTGCTACAGTGGTCCAGCTGACATATATAAAGAATGAAGTGAGATGAGGGAGACATACCTACTACATGGGAAGAGCTGCAAAGGTGTGTACATGGGTTGCACTTTTGTATTGCCTGGGGGGGGGTCACAGGTCTGTACAGATATATCACAGGCTGCATGTTATATCACAATCTGTTTCTATGCTCTCCCTACTGGCTTGTGTGGTACATGGCCTACGTGAACACTGCATTCCAGGCATGCCACATATTTTGGGCACAACTGCAGTATGGATGGTGGACAGTTACAGGTGATGGGTGACAGGTTTATGTCCACTGACCATGGGTGCACGTTCCTCTGTGCAAGTATTGCAATGGCACCAAACTAGTGATATTGACTGGAGAAGTTCATCCCAGCAGAGAGAGAGGTGCTATTACAGCCATATACTCCCATGGCAGGTGCATTTTTAACACAGGCAAGGTCTTTAATGAGTGTGAGTGGCAGGAACCTATGACAGATGTGAATGCCATTGGTGGGCACAACAGCACAGCAGAGCAGGTCTGCTGCAGGGTCATAAACATGATACACCATGCTGACATGAAGGATTAGGTCATTATAAGGGAGAAAACAGGCACAAGTGAAGGTCCATCACCATAGACTACTCTCATAGACACAACAGACGTTTTGGTGTCCCTGTCTGAGAACAGTGAGAAGGCACTGGTACTTGGTGGAGGCTAAGATGTGGGAGCTGAACTGGTGGTGGCACTACATTTCTCTTTAAGGAATACACCAGGTTGTTATGACCATATACCACTACCAATGTATGGTGGTGCATCTCTATTGTGAGCTTACAGATCGACAAACATCACTGTATCTCTCCTGCAAGTGCAAAAGGAATGCTGAGCCCTGTCCCACAAGCTGTGCATGTGTTCATTAGGTCTGTATTATGTTATATGTAATAATACTTTAAGAGTGCGGTGTGAGATTTCTACATATGTTAATTTCTACACATGGGTGTTTGTCTGCCTTCACGAGTGCAACAGGTGTGGGTTAAGTCATAGGAGGACTGGACATGCGTGATGTGAGTGCAGCATCAGTGCCAGACAATGATGGCAGCCTTCTCATAGCACAGTCAACACAGTGCAATTGTCAGCAATGGCTACACTGGAGGGCATCCTATCACCCACATCCTGTGACATACCTGTGGTGCCTGTGGACCTTGTCCATACCTTCCTACTGTCTGTGGAGGGACAGATCATCCATCGCAGCCCAATACAGGGTGCACAGTCATTACCTGCTCATGCAACAGTGGTGGGCAATTGCATTACCTCAGAACATGCAGAAAGCATGTGGCAACTGCATGCTGGTAGATACTGGTGTCATGACTTCCACTTATTTTCTGACCTAGGTGTCACACTGGTCATAAATCAAAGGTGAGTTTAGTGATCCAGTCACAGATGCCACCTATGTCACACTGGAAATGATTAGCATGCTCTGTGCCATACTCTATGACATATAATAGAGCCTGCATACTGCTATGGCATTTAGCAGCAGGGAACATTCTGACCTGCTGAGGAAGTTGGAGGGCAATTTTGCAGCTATTGCAGTCACCATGGCATGGGATATAATGGATCATGGCTTGTTGTAAAATTTTTATACACTTCTGTATTGCTATTCCATGTTCTTTGCCTCATTTGCTTCCACAGTTGGTCTTATTTCCATAAATTTGTTCATTCACAGGTCACTATGTGTTCATTTATACATGACACTGACCTCGCTATTTTTCATGGTAGCCAGACTGCACCATGTATTTCTCTAAATCAGCCCCACCCTGTGCGCCACCACTTATTATGCTTTCACTTAGCTCAGTGTGCTAATTATTTCTGAATCCTGGGGTTAAGCTACATTGAACCGAACCATGATTTTGAAGACCTGAATGAACTGCTTTACTTAATATAATCAACTACTACTCGTAGCTACTATAGAAGAAATCAGTAGTAAAAATAAAGTATGTTACAGAAGCACAGATTTTTATTTTATTTATTTTACCAGGAAAGTCCGACTTGGAATGAAGCCAATTTTCAACAGAGGCCCGAGGAGAAATGCTGCAGATGCATGTCTTTATAATGTGGGAGGAAACCCACACAAATGCAGGGAGGGCATGCAGACTCCGCACAGAAGGCACCCCAGCCGAGAATTGAACTGGAGAACCTCTTGCTGTGAGTAAACAACACTACTGCTGCACCACCACACCGATAAATATATCCCTGAAGCACTTACTCTCAACACAGCAAGCCCACCCACAATGCAAAAAAGTAGCACTAAGCATGACACATGTTCTGCAAAAGATACAGAAGCACAACCACACTTTGTTATACAAGTGCCCAACCACAGCACAAAAACAACACAAATCACAGCACAGTCAACACCCATAAAGAAAACCAAACAAATACACATAAAACAACTCAAATGAATAATTAAACACAATCACAAAACAGACTCAAATACCACGCAAATCAATAATATAACACAATAAGCATTAATATCATACTCTTTTACAACTGTGAAAATCACATACATCCATGAAACATAGCAACAATAAAACACAACAATAAATATAAACAATAAATGCATGAGCACATACACTTCTTATCCATTAATGTGTACACATCAAAGCCAACTCCTCTAATAATGCCTCTAACAGCCATCGCTACCCATGGAGTTTACTAGGCAAGGAGGGAATAGAATTAGATAGCCAGGTCTAGCCAGGTCTGTCTTCTGCTTAATATGCTTACCACATGCATGCCTAGTTACAATAGATTTGCAAGTCTACCTAGCAAATGTCTTTGGGAGGTGAAAGAAAAATGGAGTACCCAGAAAAACCTACACGAATATCGGGAAGGCATATAGACTATGTAAAGAAGGCACCCTTCTCAAAAAAAAAAAAAAAAAAAAGAAAGAAAGAAAAAGACATACATTATAAAGCCCACTACATTTATAATTAACCTCTACACTGTTGATGTTGAAATGTTTGAAATGTTTATTAAGTACATGGACCGCTGTGATTATGCTCTGATATTGGGAAAAAGACAAAGCAGTTAAGAGCTTAACAATTGTTAATCACCCCTGCTTCATTTGTTAAGACTGGGTATCACAATGATTGTACTTGGTTTAACAGTTCCTAGCTTTAGGCATCCATCATAAGGACCTGAGAGAGCTTAGCACTCCAATCAGAGCATTAAACACTTTCACAAGGAAAAGAACTGTGCCTGTTTTGCACATGAATATGTCAATCCTTTCTAGTAAAAAAAAACAGTTTCCAACAGCATATAGCCAAACTAGAATGAGCTAGAGAGTGAGGCAAGTAATGTGGCTAAGTAAAGCTAGTGCAGATCGACAACTGGGGACATACTGCAGGAATAGTGCCCAGCACTGGCCAGAAATTGGCAGCAACAGAACTAAAAGTGATTTTCTTTCTGCCTGCTTTCTGTGCCAGTAGTCTGTCCCTGGCTTTTATATAAGACAACATGTTACGTTATCTTTCTGATGGCACTTGCTAATGCTTTGCAGCTTAGAAACCTGGCAAAACACTTTACACATGTTTTTCTTCTGTGAATACTAGTATATGGAGAACAGAAAGCTCCATGCAGCCTTTATAATGTGTTTTTCACATGGATGCCAAGATTGACCTCTCAAGCATCACTTTCAAGGTGAATTTCTTGGCAACCATGACTCGAACACATAATCTGGCTATGATCGTAAACCCAATAATAATCTTCTGAGTTATGGTTCTTCAAACTCACATGTTGATATTATATTGAAAGGTGATTTTGTATACTTAGATGACCAGTTTCAAGGAACCCTTTTGATTGCATTTTTTTTTTTTTTGCTATTTGGAAGATATTTTTTACATTGATAGTGGAATCTTTATGTGACATCCATTTCTGTAGAAGTGTTTTTATGAAACTAGGTTTTCGTTTTTGATGTTTTTGTTTAAAGAAAGCAGGACTGGGATGGTGTTTTTTACTAACAGAATGATCAGTGCCTATCCAAGATCATTTTGTAGTTCTAGAAAGGTGTTTTTACAGAAGCTTTTTTATGAGTGAGTGACACAGCAGGAAATTTTGTTTGCGAGAGACACTGTCCAGTTTAATGGAGAATTTCTCATTTCCCTACCATTTTGTGCAATTGAGTTTGTATATGTAAGTAAGGCGAGGTATGAGGTGAGAAGCTATCCACACAGGAGGTGACAGAGGTTGTCCTGTACTACAGAAATGCATATTTTAGTTTTGGAATTTTTTTTCTCAGCTATTCATATATATTTGATTTAATGAAATTGTCAGAGTTCCTCTTAATACTGTGCATCACATAATCACAAAGTCCATTTACACACACTTACACTTGTGCCTGCACATGTAGTAACAGACATCTACATATAGATACATATAAAAAAATTTAAAAAAAAAAAAACAGTAAATAAATTAATAAATATGCCTATGGTAATTACTACAACTCTAACAAAACTGTAAAATCCTCCAAATAAGAACAAACAAATAATACATCCTTACCTTTTGATGAGAGCTGTGAAAACTCAATCACAGTAAATAAATAAATAATATTATTAATAATCCTAGTAATAATAAAAATAATAACAGCAAAACATAACACTATAACTATGTCGAAAGTCTTCACAAAACTGTTTATCCATGCAAACATCTAGTATATCCGGGATGTAATAAAGAAAGACATCAGACTCTGGGATTTTTTAACTTAGTTTGTAACTCATGTCTTTACCACTCATCACAATACTCATTCCCAAAAAACAGAGTACCAGATATTTCTTTTGTTACATCCCAGAGCCCCCTGTATTCCATATTGACAATGTGACATGCACATGTACATCTATCTAAAGCACACGACAGAAATATGATGGACATGCATTCTTATGTGTATCTAAACAAGATGCAATATTATAGCACAAATTAAGTAATTAACAGTAGCTATGTAAACAATGTAGAGAATAAGTATGCTAAAACTGATACAGAAGACAGTATACTGCCAAAAAGAAATTAGAAATATACATATCAGTAGGGGCTGCTACAGAGCCAGTGACCAAGATGGCAGGCTGAATGTTTTGCTGCACCTCTGGTGGACAATTAATCCAGTTTTAGAAAGGGAAAATAGAATTTAAGTGGATGGGAAGAAGTGGATCATGTTCCTCCATGCCCCAAAAAATGCATGCTGAAGTTCACAGGCTGCCTATTAGAGGAATGTGGACCAAAAACTGAATAAAATATTGTCACTCTTGGAAGGGCTGCAAGGAGATATAGGAGCCTTGTGAGCAGGGTTGGGTGAATTATGGCAGGAAGATGTGGCTCCTGAAGTGGTTCACTAGTAACAGAGTTCTGCAGCTGGTGGAGCAGATAAGAAAATAGGGGTGGTATCTACATGTTATGCTTAGCCATTGAAACCTTAATGTTGTGGCAGAAGGATTTTGAAAATTGTGATGGATGGGACCAAGTGAAGATGGGGAGGGGGCTGATGGAAGGGGTGGGAGGTCAGGACCAAGTCAGATTCAAGGAGGACTGGGTTAGGCCCCCTTTATTGTCTGATAGATTGACAGAGCTCATCAAGTGGGTAAGCTGCATTGAAAAGTTGACAGACTATGACACATATTATTTAAGTGCCACAATTATCACTATTAAGGCTGATAGCCAGATGGGCAGCAGTTTGGGATGGGTTTCAATTTGCTGACTGTCAGGCTGAATCACTAAATAGTAGGAGAGTGGGAATGGGCTTGGCTATAAGAAATATGCATCATGGGAGAGCAGCAGTCCATATTATTCACCCAACCATTTTCAGAATAATGTGGAAAGCTCAGCCACTCTGGTGGAATAGAAGGATAAAGCCCTGCCTATGGCTTAGGCAACCCAAGTTTGATCAGTTGTTCAGGTGCTTGATGGAGTTGGCAGGGAGGATGGGGCATTCCTATCCTGGGGGATGGGTATATGCTGCTGTTTCTGTTGTGGAGTTCTAGTGATGGCTGGAACTTAGGGAGGTTAGACATCAGGCTGGAGGTGGGGGTATGGGTGGGACAGACAGCACTGTGCATGTACCTTTAGAACTGAGAGGGATGGTGCACACAGTAGTTTCCTATGCCCACCCTATCATAGCATAGTGCTAGGCACATAAGGGGTAGGGTTATAGGCCAAGCAAAAAAAAAAAAAGAAAAAAAAAGAAAGAGAGAATAATGTGGTCAAACATATTGAACCAAAATGCTAGAGGAGACTGTAAACGTTTATATAGAAGCTATGCACAGGAGAGTGCCATGGTGGCATTTGGCAGGAGTACATACTAGTGTGGAGACTTATGGCAGAGAAGCTGGCACAGGGTGACAAAACCAAACTCTAAGTAGCAAGAGAAGGAATGCTTTGCAGCTTTACTGATATTGAGGAGATAGTGGCTGGCCAGGAGGGTAGTGAGGATGATTTGAATGGACTTGGAGAGGTTAATAATAAAATACTACAGAGACAGCTGGGCAAAGAAAGGTTGAAAGAGTGGAAGATGCCTCTGCCAATGTAGTGGCTCATGATTTTTCCTATATCAAGGACAGAAAGGAGCAGAGAAAGGTGTGGGATGACCTTAATGTATTCGATGATTTTTTGAGAGGAAGTCAAGTGGTTTGTAGAGGGACTCTGGATGGAATATGTTTGTGGAGAAAATGGTGACAGAAGGCATAAGGAGAATGTCCTTAGAGAGAGAAACATCTCAGAAAAGTGAGTGACAACATAAGGAGAATGCCCTTAGAGAGAGAGAAACATCTCAGAAAAGTGAGTGACAACATAAGGAGAATGTCCTTAGAGAGAGAGAGAAACATCTCAGAAAAGTGAGTGACAACATAAGGAGAATGTCCTTAGAGAGAGAGAAACATCTCAGAAAAGTGAGTGAGGAAGGAACTGTGTAAGAATAGTGGTGTTTTCAAAACATTATATTTACATGAAATGTGTGTGCTATTTATTTGTTATGCTACAAAAATGTGTTAGTTTGGTAGGTTGTTGAATGGCAATAGTTATATGATCGTGGGTTCTTTCCTTCTGTTTTCTTAGATATGCTATGTATTAAAATGTTGTTAAGTGTGTTCTTGGAATAATTAGTGTGTAGAATTGACATTGTTCATTAATAGAAAAGTTTAATTGTTGTGCAGAAAAGAATGGCAATGAACAGGAGGGAAGATCACTGAGAATTATGGAGACCAGGACACCAGTGGCACCTGGACTCTTGATGGCTCACTAGATCTGCAGTGATGGCTAGGGTAAGGATCTGTGTATGTGGAGTGTGTAGGGTCATCTGAAGAATGGAGGAAAAGGACTGGATATATCCTGTCTTTTTCTCCCTTTTTCATTTGCAAGATCAAAATCAGACAGTCAGGGACTGCAAGAGAGATGATGCCTGCTGTGGATAATGTAACATGTTTGGGGGGGGTGACAGCTCAGGTGAATAAGGAGGATAATGAGTAGGGAGGAGGAGGAGGGAGTTGTTATGAGTAGTGATAGACGGGCTGGGACAGGACAGAGACCTACCAAGACTGCTGTATTGTGGATCATGGCTAGCAGTGGGTGGCATTAGACTGTGCCGGGGAAGGTGTCTAATTAGCAGTGACCTTATTATAAGATGTACAAATGTACCTCTTACCATGCTGAGGAAGGGAAATGTGATGGTTATTTGCTTGTCTGTGCCAGGATCCATTAAATCTCTCACACACACACATACTCTGTCATAGGACCTCTGGGTGTCAATGACTTGAGATATACCTGTCTGGACTAAATGATGAGAGACATGATGGAGCCCACAGACTGTGTGTTACATGCAGGTATGAGCCTAGCAATGAGCAGCGGTTTACCTTCTCCAAGGATGATGCCACAGTATGAGCACAAAATAATTGACTTCAATAATTGGCTTAGTTTTTGGTGTCATTCCAAGAGGTCCAATATTTGTCAGCCTGGGAGGATAAGATGAACAGACCATGCTACTTCAGTAGGGCTGGTCTACATCTGTCCCCTTTATTGTTTTGGTTATTGTCATATACATTATTAACTCCACATAGTGGCTTTTTTAGGCAATGCCAGACTGATAAAACTACCAATATAATGAGGCAAACAAAAGAAAATATGAAGGCTTAAACAGGAAACTCCACTCTCTACATGCCTTCCTCACCCTGGAGGGCACAGATGTCTGTATAGTGACTGAGACATGGTTTAAAATGGTGGAGAGCTCTCTGGCTATGCAGGGCTAAAACTCCTTCCACATATTTAGACCAGCTATTTTGCAGGAGGGGAAAAAGTGGAGGTGTCTTAATCTTCATCCAGAAGATGTGCACATGAAGGTTGGTAAAGCAGCATGATGCACTAGAGATTCTTCACATCCAAATCACCATCAGAAAGGTCCCGTTCCATATATTAGCTAGCTATAGAACTCCCTCTATGACACAAGAAAGCCACAATGCCTATCTGCATGAACTGAAATCACTCAGTATTAAACTAAATACTGTTTTCCTAAGTGATCTAAACTATGCAGGTGTAGACTATGAAACCTTCACTATAATGTGAGCACAAGCACAGAAATTCTATGACTTTGTCAATGCAAATGTCCTAGAATAATTAGACAAGAGTACCAACAAGGAGGAACAACATCTTGGATCTTTTCCTTACTAACATGGGGCCATCTTGCATCATCCCTTACATGCCATATCACTATCATTTGTTAGGTTTGACCACAAAGCTGTCTCCTTTGAAATAAAATTGAACCGTGACTCCTTCTACCCAATGTACATTTAGAAATTTCATTAAACAAACTACATTGCCTAAGTTATACATTGACTAGCTTCAAATCCCCACCAATCTCAATTAACTACCCTCAATATGCAGAAATGTGCACCACCACACTATACGAGAGTATAAAAAGGTTCATAGATTCGGCTGCACCCTGTAGGAACAAGTACAGAGCACACCTCAGGGTGAAACCATTATATCAACAAGCTTTACCATAATAAGAATAAAATTTTGACCAAAAGTAAGAAAAGTAATTCCCAGAATGATATAACCCTCGTCATTAAGATAAAGAAACAACTCAGCGGTGTAATAAAATCCACTAAAGTTGAGTTTGAGGTTAAAATAACCACCATAGCCAAAAATTATCTCAAGGCCTTTTTTTAGTTATGTCTGCAATCTCAGAAGCACAATGCGGTAATACATTGTGCTAATTGTGAACAATGTTACCAACACTGAGGCTGAAGATATAGCAAACCTACTGGCTGATAAATTCAGCTCAGACTTCACTCTTCTCTTCCCTCAATCACACAATGTGTACCCGAAATCAACTTGCCTCCAGCTATCACGCAAGACCAAGTTCTAAAAGCACTTTCAAAACCTAAGAAAATACATTGATGGATTTTGACAATATCTCTGGATGCATCTTAAATATTATGAATCATGATTTAGCCACCCTGCACCTAACAACACTGCTCAACCTCAGCCTTTAGACATATTTTGTACCAAGCAAATAGAGAACAGCTACAGTCCTTTCCCTGCATAAGGGAGGACCTTCTGCAGACCCAGGCAACTACAGACCCATAAGTCTGACCAGCCTCATATGCAAAGCCATATAAAAACCTATCATGGAACTAATCAGTAAGAACACAGAAAACCTCCAAACACTGGACTCTTCTCAGTTACGATTTGTCAGTGGCAGGTCATGCTTACTCATCCAGGTGGACTCTTTTGAAAATGTCACCAAATCACTGGAAGAAGGTAGAATAGTACACCCCACACATCAACCTGGCCAAAGCTTTTGACACAATCCCCCACTCAGGCATAGTAGAAATGCTAGATAAACTGGGAATAAACCCCTATATCACCTGCTGGATTGCCAGCTGGACCACATAATATGGGAGATCAAAATAAGGAAAACTAACTCCACAAAGAAACCAGTCACCAGTGAAGTCCCTCAGGGTTTGGCGCTAGGACCTCTCCTATTTAGCATATATTTCTCGGAAGTAAACTCCAATAACAATACACCCCAAAGAGTTAATTTAGTTGTATAGGATTTGGGAACTTATGTGGGCAGTGGCCTAACTTTTCACTGGCATGTGTCCATTGTCATAACAATGTACTGTATTGCTTATAAACAAAGGATTGCTTCTTGATCTTGAGATGTCCTTGTCCCCCTTTATTCAGCAGTCATTAGGCTAATAAACAAGTACCTAACCAACACTTCAAGTTTACACAGTTTTCTTGTACCGCGCCTTTTACCTGTTCCTGTGCATTTTTGCTTTTTGTGGACATTAGGCTAATCATTGAGTATAATTCCCCCCTTTGATATGAATCTGCCCAGACACATGCAACATCTGGAACACCCACAGAGATACCTTACTAAAAGGATATAAGGCCTACACAATATTACCTAAATGGACCACCTCAAAGCCCTGTTACTTTACTCAGTGTCCTACTGACTGCTAAGAGTGGACCTGTGTCTGGCATTTAAGGCATTCTCTGTCCCAGTACTTATGGACCTTCTGCACAGCAGCAAGTCAAACGGCGTCAGAAATACTTGGTCCAGGAATCTAAACTTTTTCTGCAATATCAACAGAGTGGTTTGGAGGGACATGCATATCTTGTAGAGGATACCACTGCTCTGAAACAGACTACCTATCCATGGAAAACAAAGCTCAACCCTGTCCATATTCAAGCACAACTTGGATATATGGATGGGTAACAGATAATTTACTACAGGATTGCCCAATGTACTACTAATGAACAAAGACAGTTCCTAAATGCTTTATCCCTTGCAGGTTTGTGTGCTGCTAGTTCACCCTTTCCTTGACTCCTAGTGAACACAAGAACTTTCTATGTAACCTGCAGGGTGTAAACAACTGATAAAATTGTGCTAGAAAGTTCAGTTATTCAATAGTGACCATTCAGACTGCTGTTCACATAATATGAATACTCATTTACTAACAAAGTGCATTACTCAAGTAATTAAGGGCAGATATTGTGGGACCCAGCAAGGGGCAGTAGTATTTTAGACCTCGTATTTACTAATTTAGGGGTCTTTCTGTTCCTACTCAGAAATTACCTTCCCTGTAGAGTCATTCATGAATTCTGTTGGATTTAGTTTAGACTAAAAATGTGAATACTAACAAATCTAATGGTTGTGTTTATTCATAGGATCATAGGAGATTACTAGGCTGTCGACCTGGAGATAATTACAAGCCTAGCCATTCCATCCCAATGTAATGCCATAGAAATGTTAGTTAATACCCAAGACTACATTTAGTAATAACTGTCCATGTCCAGGAGGGTAGTGTGCGCTATTCCTAGTAAGAATTTATGGTGTCCCATCCACTTATCCAGGTTCCTCTTGAACAGTGTCATAGAGTTGGTCTGTTTCACATTAATAGGTAGCCTATTCCAAAGATGTGGCAGTCACTAGGAGATAAATCTGTCCTTCCAGCATGTACTATTTAAATCACCAGCCATATTTAGGTTTCTGGAACGGGTAGCCCAAGTCCCGTTTGATTTATTGATATTCAGCAAGTTTATTAGGTTTGGCTCTGAGATTGCTCTGTAAGCCAGGTACGTCTCCCCTAAGAAGTCTATATGATACAGAGTAAAGTGGCAGGGACTTTAGTCAGTCTGTGTACAGCACGTGCTGGTGTCCCTTGATCTTCTTTGTTAGAAACTTCAAATTTTATTTTATTTTATTTTATTTTACATTTGTTGACCGGGCTAGGCTAGCTGGAGAAATTTCCATTTTCAGTAGCGGCCCGGGGAGAAAAGCTCCACAGAGTGAGATACATACAGAAAATCTATCAAACCAAAAAATAATGATAACAATAATATTCATAATAATGGAGTTAGTATTAGGGTTTGCAATAACAAAAATAAAGACTAGTAAACCCTTCAATGTAAAGTAGTACTACAGGGTTAATTCCTATGACACACAATACTATCTACATGACATGATAAAAATTGAGAAAGAGAAGGAAGAAAAAGAGAACTTAATAGATATAGTCAAAAGGAAAGTATGTAAGGAAAGTAGAGTGAAAGAAAGTAAGGGAAATGATAGAGATTAACTGTGGAGAAAAAGCTAAACAACAGTGGGGGAAGAAGAGTAAGACAAAGAGGAGTAGTGAATGAAGGAGGAAGGGAGAATAGTTATATTTAGTTAGTAATAGTAAATTAGCTAGTCAGGTTTATTACATGAACAAAGCCAGTGATTTTGGAAATGCAGTTTAATATTTTGTTTGAAAAGAGGCAATGATGTAATCTTTGTTATGTTAGTAGGTAACAAATTCCATTTTGCCCCAACAGCATTGGTAAAAGAGAGTCACCAGCATTATTATTTGATTTTATAGAACTTGTCAGAATTTTACTGGAGGAGCGGAGAGAGTTAAGATTTTTATATGGGGTAATGAGTTGTGAGAGTATTGGGGTATTATTAGGTTGGTATAAGATTTTGTGGGCAATGCAGAGTTGGTGGATTATCAGATAGTTCTGAAACTCAGGCCAGCCTAAAAGTTTTAAGTTTAGACAATGATGTGTTTTATAGGGGTTGCCGGTAGCAAAGCGGGCAATGTTATTATAGCAGGTTGCCAGTTTGTTAAGGCTTGTTTTTTTGAGATTGGTGAAGATAGGTGAAGCATACAGAAGAGTAGAGATAAGGTGGGAGTGAGCGATCCTTGTTCTAGTTGAAGGTGTGAGAAAAGGTCTAATTCGATATAGGGATCCTATCTTTCTATTAACTTGTTTTATGGAGTTGTTAATGTGTAGGTCAAATGAGAGATTATTGTCTATTGTAATACCTAACAATTTAGTTGATGTGTCAGGTGAGATGACAGTGGCGCTGTTGGAGGAGATAGAGAAGTGTAAGGGAGAGGTCCTGGATGTGGGGGTAAAAAGAAGAAGTTTGGTTTTCTTTGCATTTAGTAAGAGGAAACGACTAGAGAACCATGTTTCTACGGTATTGAACACTGTTTGGGTGAGAGAGATAAGTTCAGTGGTAGAAGATGCTGAGCAGATGAGCGAGAGTCGTCAGCGTATTGAATGCAGGTTGCTTGAGGGATTATAGTTTGAAGATCATTGATGAAGAGGAGAAGAGAAGTGGTCCAAGGATAGAGCCTTGTGGAACACCAATGGAAACAGGCAAGAGTGAAGAGGTGTGGTTATCCCAGAGAACAGCTTGTTTTCTATCTGTGAGGTAAGATTTAAACCATGTAATGGTTGGGGTATCGAATGAGAGGGATTCAAGAGTATTAAGTAACAAAGGGTGGTTAACCATATCGAATGCTTTGGACAGGTCAATGAAGAGGGCAGATGAGAGTAAGTTGTTGTTGCGGTTCTGATTAATGGTATCTACAAAAGAAAGCAGGGCAGTGGTGGTACTGTGGTGTGGTCTAAAGCCATGTTGACAGTTTGCTATTATGTTGTGATGAGAGAGATGTTGCACGAGTTGAAGGTGGATACATTTTTCCATGATCTTAGCCAAAGGTGAGAGGAGAGCAATGGGCCTATAGTTAGAGTAGTCAGTTGAGTGTCCACCTTTGTGTAGTGGGATAATATGAGAGACCTTCCAAATTTCGGGGATGATTCCTTCTTTGATTGTCCTATTTATGAGAATAGATATAGGATATGCAATAACCTTGGCAGCTTTTGAAGAAAAAGAGATGGGAGCTTATCAGCCGAGGGGGTACATGGTTTTAGTTTTAGAAGAAGTTTGTGTATGTATGATGTAGAGATAGGTTGTAGTGAAAATTTAAAGGAGGAGTTAGTTTGGTTACGAGGTGGGCAGAAATTGTTGGCATTAAGTTGTTTAGCTAGAGTTTGGATAGTTTCTGTGAAGAAAGAGTTAAAGGCATCTGCAGTCTGCTGTGGGGTGTCAGGGTCTGCATTTAGTGGGGAAGGTGTTTTGGAAGTTCCTGGGGAGAGGAGTTTATTAATCGAGGACCAGAATAGTTTTGAATTATTAAGATGAGTTTGTTGTAGTTCGATATAGAATTTCTTTTGTCAGTTATTACTGCCTTTTTAGTTAGATTTCTAAGCTGTCGGAAGTTTAGAAGATCAGTATTATTTCTGTGGGTTCTCCATCTAGCCCAGACTTTATTTCTAGTGAGAATGAGCTTTTTGGTTTCATTGGATAGCCAAGGGGCTATGTTAGATTTCATTCTAATAATACGTTCAGGAGCATGTTTGTCAAGAATGGATAAAAACATTTTGTTAAAATGTAATACTGCATTTTCGAGAGGAAGTGTTTTTAAGGGGTTCCAGTTACATGCCCTGAGTTCAGTTTGAAATAGGTCCAGATTAAAATGTTTGGAGGTGCGTATTTTTCTAGTAACGTGGGGTTTAGCAAATCAGCTTTATCTCTTGTTATAAAAGTTAGAGAGTGGTCACTGATATCATCTGGCAAGGTTCCTAGTTTGTAATTATTTTTTACTCTGTTTATAAGTATCCAGTCTAGAATGCTTTCTCTATTAGTTTGTTTATTGAGCCTAGTAGTGGAGGTGATGGTTTGAGTGAAACCATGTAGGTTGATATGGGATGAAGGATTTTCTTCATTAATGCTATTCCAGTCTATGTTCACGTCGCCTAGTATGATAGTTTCCTGTGGATAATTGGTGGATATGTGACTAAGAAAATCTTGAGGGTAGGTATATTGTTGCCTGGAGGCAGGTATATACAGAGGATATTAAGGGAAATTTTTGAATTTAACTGGAGTTTGATCATGATGGCTTCTATCCTGCTATCTTGAGTTGGTGTGGCTGGGAGGGTAGTGACATTTAGATGATTTCTAAAGAGAATTGCAACACCACCACCTTTTCTTTTGGGACGGTCGAGTCTTACCATATTGAAGCCTTGGGCGTGATCTCAGTGTCTTTAGTGCTAGGTTTTAGCCATGTCTCTGACAGGCAGAGAATATCAAATGCGTGTGTGTGAAGGAGGGCATGTAGGTAAGGTACTTTGTTGTTTAGGCTTTGGGTGTTCAGATGTCCTATTAAGAAGCTATTATTGGTTTTAGTAATAGGTGCTAGAGGGGAGGGGAGAGGAGGACCAGGGTTAGGATGGATGTCACCATCTTGAAGAGTAGGATTGCTACATTTGATTGTAAGGTAGTACCTTTGTGAGGTTAGTATTCTGGTTTTCTTATCAGATGTTATGTCATAGTTGAGATGTCTAAGTCTGTGGAATTTAGGTAGTTGATAGCTGGGGGTAGGAGAATTAAAAGGATATGGAATAAGTGGAAAGAGAAATATGGAGGTGTGTTTGCAAGAGTGGAGAGTTTGGGCATAAAGTGATTTCTCGTAACAGGACAGGAGATAGACAGAGTATAGAGTGGTAAACAGTAGGAATGAGAGTAAGATTTGGGTTGGCAGGTATGGGGCCATTGTAAGATGAGTACAAGAGGTAAGAAATGGATAAGGAAAGTAAAGGAGACAAGATGTAAAAGGGGTATTCTACTGTTGGAAATAGATAAGAAGGAATAAAAGGAATAGGCAAAGAGGGGATAGGAGTAATATAGTGAAGGGATAAAGGTTAAAGTATGATGTTTAAGTATCAAGATGTTGGGAGGAGGAGGGGATAGGAAGCGCACAGTCGGAGTGTGATTTGTTAAAGGGGTGTGTATTTGGGTGGGAGGATATTTGGTGGGAAGGGGAAGGATTGGAGGGTGGGATAAGGGTGTGGCAAGAGATGTATATGATTAGGACCCCTGGGGTGGGTGGGAATTGGGGAAGGGAGGAGCGGAGTGAGCCCGCAGGGCGAACGGAGCGGGTAGAAACAACTGAAGGTGGAGAGAGGAGACAATCAGAAATGCAGGTAAGTATGGCAGGAGCAGAAAGTGTATAGAAAAAGGAAACCCAGGTAGACCAGTGATAAAGGAGAAGGTATGCAGTAGAAGGTCAGAAAGATGCAGAAGGAGGTAAGGAAGAAATGGGTGAGGGTGAAGCTGAGAAGGACTGGCAAGATACTGGAGCAGTACTAGCACTATTTTCAAGGAAATAGGCAGACTGTCAGGTAGAAGATAGAGGCTAAGGGAGAATAGGAGAACCAGCAAGAACTTTAAAGGCTAGTCAGAGGCATATGAAGTAGCAAAGAAAAAAGAGAGTGAGGAGCGCCACCTAGTGACCAGGGCTGGTAAATGAGAGAGAGCAGGAAAAAGCAGAGAAAGGACAGGGAAAGGTTGCAAGGAAAAGGAGGAATCGTGTAAAGGTGGGAGTGGGAGAGCAGGAAAAAGCAGAAAAGGACAGGGAAAGGTTGCAAGGAAAAGGAGGAATAGTGTAAAGGTGAGAGTAGAGTGGTAGTAGAGGATCAGAGGAGGAGAGATACTGGCTGCTAGGCACACAAGCACAGGCAAACTATTGGACTCAGTAGGTAGACTTGGTAGAGGCTTAATGAATCAACTATGCAAGCCCACTACCTACTTTCAGTTTCTTGAATGTGGAGGAATATAGGAGGCAGGCAGATTTCCAGTCACTGTAGGCAAGGCCAGGAATCATCCGATACCAGTAGGGCGAGAGGCAGGCCAAGGTTCAAAGTAGGGATTAAGTTAAGAACTTTCTAGGGGTAATGGTAATGGTAAATGGTAATTATGATGAGATTAGCAATGAACTAGGCAATTATGACTATGATATGATAATTAGTGTGGCTTGAAAGTAACAGCTGACACTGCAGATGAATTTTATTGCCTAATAAATGGATAACCTAATCAGGTTTAACAAGACACAAATATATGGAAATTCAAAAACAACCCCTTCTGAAAGCAAAACTTACATTAGAAAAATAAGACATTATGTAGCCTGTACGAAATAATGCTATGTCTAGTTTAAACAAAACATAGAGTTCAAAGTAGAGTTATAAAGATTTTAAACTAAACTGGGACACAGTCCTAGTCAACAAAGACAACGACAATAAAAAACTTTCTTCCATCTAGTTAGTAAAATGAAGTGTAAATATCAGTAATCTGGTATACTGATGAAAGACAACAGAATCATTTTTTGTAAAGATCTATCCAGATTACACTCTGAACAAGTAAGGAACAGTTTTAAAATACCAAAAAGAGAGAGAGAGCAAGAGAGAGAGAGGCAGACTTATAGTTTGAAGATAATATAGCACGTATCACAAAACATGTAGAAACAGCAATGAATAAAATCAAAACACAAGCTGTAATGAGCATAATAACACTGTCAACACTAACGCTGTTGCCAGCACCAAGTTTCCCTTTTTCTCTTCTCCCATACTTACCTACTTTTCTTATTTTTCTCCTTATAATTTCCTCATCGATTACCCGCAGTCCCACAGCTGTCTATTGTAAACAAACATCTCACTTACATACTTTCCATTCTTCGTTCTTCCATTTATTTATTCCCAACACCTTTAATCAGCTATCTTGTTTTAAACTATGTATACTTAATGCTGATTTTGCTTAAAATTGGTGGATTTCTTAGATTTTAAAAATGTTTGTGTGTGTGTGTGTGTGTGTGTGTGTGTGTGTGTGTGTGTGTGTGTGTGTGTGTGTGTGTGTGTGTGTGTGTATATATATATATATATATATATATATATATATATATATATATATATATATATATATATAGTAAAGTAATTGTTAAAATATGTTTTTGATTTTGTTCCACTTGCTATAATTTGTTACCTAAAAGTGGAGCTTTACTCCCCAGACCTCCACTGAAAAGTGGTATGGTAGTCATCCTTGTTGGAGTTTAACAGTAAACAAATGCTAAATAAATAAATAAATAAATAACACTGTTAAACTTCTTAAAGTTTGTTCCAACAGATTACATTTGTAAAATCTTCATTTCCAGGCTTCTGTCTTAACCATCTAGTTTCCATTCTGGTTGTCCACCGATCTTTTGAGGTGCAGAGCCCAGTGGCCCTTCCATTTCCCTTGATGTAAACAGTCCAGCACAATGGAGTGCTGCCATCTGTGTCAGGTTTAGTGATTTTTTTACTTTATGTTTCTAACCTTCCTCCCCTAGTTGCTGACCTGCATGCTTTGCTAAAGTGGGGACTGCTGTACTGTCTCTTGCACCAGTATGTTTTGCACTTGTATTCAGAGGACTGCATGGGTGGCCTTGTATAGGCAGGCACATGTCTCAGGACCATCTGATGCCTGCTATAATCCTAGTCTGTGGGAGCTGCTGGTGGCACGGAATTTGGAACTACCTTCCTCCCCCAAGAATGGGCAACACTTTTCTTTGTGGGCATCTTTAACAGTGCCCAGATCACTAGTTAATCCCAGACCATCTGGGTCAGATTCAAGAATTCATCCCTGCATGGCACAGGGCCAACATTTCTAACAGATTACTGGAAAATAGGGTACGTGCTCAAAATATGGCATCACACAGTAGAGATTCTTGTTCAGAAAACAGTGTTACTTCAGTTATGTGTCAGTCACTGATCCGTCAGTTTAACATGCACACTTACCCATCTCTCAGTGTTTATTACAAACTGGCTTCACCAGTCACTCAAGTGACTTGACTAAATGCCTTTATCTGATTGCCTTGCAATAACTCTGTAACTGTTGACTTATTCTATAAGACTATTAAACCATGGTTCACTTTAATTCTCTAACTGCTGGCTAATCCTATAACACTATTAAATGAAATCACACTTGTGGTTTACTTTAACTCTGTAATTGCTGGCTAATCCTGTAAAACTATTAACTTAAATTATGGTTCACAATAACTCTCTAACTGCTGGCTAATCCTATAAGATTATTAAATAAAGTCAAACTTGTGGCTCACTTTCACTCTCTAACTGCTGGCTAATCTTATAAAACGATTAAATGACATTATATTTGAAGCTCACTTTAACTCAGTAATTGCTGGCTAACATTATAAGGCTATTACATAAATTCATACTTACTGCATAAAAGGGTCATAACAACTGGCTAATATATGTTATCCCTCTCTCTAATACTCACTGCATACCTGTTTCCTTAATTATGAAATAGAGGCTTTGCTGCATTCTGTAGATAGTTCCTACATATCTTCATTTCATCTCATCAAAGACTGAAAACCCAAAGTAATGGTTACCTTTAGTCTAGTGCTTCATTGTGGAGTTTGAGAAAATTTAACACATTTAGCTGTTTATGCAGTTTAATATATGTATAGTGATAGACAGCCCTTTTTGCTTAGCCTACATTACTCATTTGTAGCAAGTTTAATCTACTGCGTTTGCTGTACAGAAGAGTTTATCCTTTTCGTAACCTGTGAGTAAACTGAGTTTAGATTGGTTCACTTACCCAATTAGAAAACACATAGGCAATTAAACAAATACAGTTGGATTGATTCATGAAGTTAAACACATAAACAAGAAAATAAATAAACACTTTCTAGTCTTTTAATTTAGCCAACTTAACAAGCACATAAACAAGAAAATAAATTAAATATATTTGTAACTTGGAGCTCTGTAGGCCTTATAATTATCACTCACTGTTAACTGAGCTATTGTGTCAGGGTGTAAAAGGTTATATTTATTGTTATATTATTCCAGCCGTGTCCTCATTGCTTACTTGGATTGGCAGCAGTCTCTTGACTCTGAACTGGACAAATGAGTCTATAAAATTATTTATATGCTTGTATGTTTGTCTGGATGTAGAGATAGTTAAGCAACACTGCTGATATAGCTTAGCATGTAAGGGCAGGTCCTTTCATCTGACAAGTAATGAAGGTTGTGAGCTTAAGTCCCATACTGGGTAGGAACTGTTTGGCAGTTGGTGTAGAGGATTAATGTTAATGAGCTATCTTTTGTGGTACAGGGTTTAATTCCCTCATCCTCTGTTTGCCTACTGTGTAAACTTGACCAAGCCACTTACCAGACAGTACTTTGGGTCAATTGGGAATCTTGGGCTTGGATCGATAGTGGTTTCCTGGCCTGCATCCCCAGTAACAACTTATGAAATAGTCAGTGCCTGGCAGTTAACTCAGATAATTAAGGCTCTGAACTGTTAATGAGTTGCTTTCTGTAGTCAAGGGTGTGGGGTTTGATTCCTTCCACCTCTGTTTACCTACTGTTTGATTCTGAGCAAGTCAGTTAACCAGACGGTGCTTCCCAGTTCACCCATGAAAAGGAATATGTGTCCTGTGAGTTTACCTGGTTCAGAAATGATTAAAAAATAAACATTTTTTTTTTTGAAGTAGCACATACTCATTTCCATCCAACATGTTATGGGCTTGTTTTTGTAAACAATTAAACCAATGTTATCTATATGTATAGCATTTTATCTTGAATCTTATTAATTGATTCATTTCTCTGGTTCCCATAGCCGGCTTTAGGCACCAGTGAATCCTGCGGTCGCCAAGGCCCCCTGTTTCAGGGGGTCCCAAGCCACAGAAAGTTACCTTATCCTGATATTTTGTAGCATCTGAAACCAACAAAAGCTACTGCAGAAATCTTGTACAATTAATAAATCTGGTGGGTAATAATAACTCTTATTTATATATTCTTTAAAACTGAAAGATATCTCTGGTTATAGTAACAGTGTTTTATCAAGTAACAGGTTTTACAATTCCATCCTGACATAATGCTTCTGGCATAGTTAAACCCTGCTGGTGGACATTCTGTTCAGTACATCTAACAACACAGTCAGCTTTAGGTACCTGCAATACCCATGGCTGGGGGGAGGGCTTAATCATCCCTGACTATGGGGGGGGGGGCCCAAAATAGCTGCCAGTAGTTGGAAAAAAATGAGGAGAGAAAACTGTATTAATTTCCTAATTAAGATCTTTAACCTGAACAGGGTTGTGATATGACCCTGTTAGGATAAAGCTAATAATGGCCTCTCCTCTCAGCCGCACCCATTCTAAAACCAGCTCTGGTCAGATGTGGGTGTGTACAGAAAGTTACTGTAGGTTATGGGGGGATTGTGTTGTTATTACTTCTTTAACATTCATCACAGTCAAACTTTAGAGGTATGCACAATAGGTCATTATAACTTGAGTTTGGGCTGGGGACAGTATGGTCATTATTTAGTATATTTTTCTCATTGACCTCAGAGGTGTACAAAGAAGCTTACTATACCGTCTGTAGGGGCAGTGCATTATCTAGGAGCAACAAAGCAGAATTTATTACTGTAATCATTACTTTTTTTCACTTTCCTCACAATCACACATAAGGCACGTGTACAGGTGGCTGCCTTTAAGGGTTAGGGTTGAGGAGTGAGAAAGCATGCTATGTATATGTATGTCAGCAGTCACTTGAAAGACATGACTATTGCAATTTGAACCTCTGCTTTCATCCCAATCTAACACTAGAGAGATGCATAGGCAGTGACTGTCTTTTCTGGGGAGTTAGGAAGACAGGCAGTATTCCCAGATAGGACCTGTGTATCCTCACAACAATTGTCTTGTTAGTTTATTGTGTGCTACTATTTTGTCAGCTTTGAACATTAAGCCTTTGGCACAACTTATAGGTTCATAGGTTGGTACTGGGTTATCTTCCAGAAGGCATATATTAGCCCAGCCATGTTGTGCGGTATTCACCGCCCCTTTAGTAGTTCCCTAGACCCTTGTACTAGCAGCTAGTACCCTTGGCCCCTATCTAGTAGTGCTGTTGGTGTGATCCCTGGTGTCAACTTTCTGTTACCCATCCACTCATCAAGGTTCCTCTTGAAGAGTGATAGTGAGGGGCTCTGTCTTATGTAGATCGGGACCCTGTTCCATAGTAAGGGAAGTCTCTGTGAAGGGAATCTATCCCTCCAGCATATTCTATTCATTGTTGTGTTGAGGTTTATATCCCTAGAGCGTGTAGCTCGAGTAGATTTGGTTTTGCTAAGATGGAGCATGTTCAACAATTCTGGGTTGGACATGGCTCTGTACGTTAGACAGAGATCACCTCTGAGAAAGCGGTATGCAACAGAGAACAATCTTAGCTTTTTCAATCGTGCTGCATAGGGCAACTGTTAGAGGCCAGTAACCCTCTTGGTTAGGTACCTCTGTGGTCTCTCCAGCTGCTGGAGATGTCTAGCCAGGTACATTCCTATTGGTGCATTGTACTCAATAATGTATTCCTTGAAAAGAAAAAAAAATAAGGCTGAAATTCTTTTCTTACTCATGAGTTTTGTTTAGGTCACTGTTGCATTAAAAGGTTGGGAAAAACTCTAAAAAGCATCCAGGAGCATCTGTAACCCCTATGGGTACTGGAAACACTGGCTTAAGTGAGTTATTTCCTAAATGGTTATTACTGTGTTGTTTGGTCAGGAAAGGTGTGTTTAAAGGATACAAGAAAAACTAAAGCTGAACAACGGCACTGAATTTCATTCCTTAATCATACTTTCATTTCAAGCCATCATTGGACGAAAAGGTTGTGTAAAAAGAAAAAAAAAAACTTTAAAATGCACTTCAGAGCATGCAGAAAGTTAAAGCTTCTTAAAAAGCTGAAGAGTAAGGGAATATATAAGAAAATGAAGAAAAAAGTAATGTGCATGGTGTGGGAACCCAGGATGGGGGGGAAACAGAGGTGAGCACTGGAGGATATGTTTGTGTGTATGAGGGGAGAGTGAAACGATAGATAATGCTAAGTGCACCATTTCACCCAAGACCAGACCTGTATGTAGAGCTGTTTTAATGTATCATTATTGCAACTAAATGTCAGTAACTATAAATGTGCCAACATAGTGTGATACATAGGCCTCTGGTAATTAAGAGCATTGTAGCTAAAGGTCAGTCTGTGCATACTAATCCTAAAACTTTGCAGCATGAACTTAAATGTTGCTTAAGAGGGATGACAGTGATAGGATGATACTTAGACTGGAAGTGCCTAGGGGACTCCCAACTTGTAATTTGCTGAGGGCCCCCAAAATGTTAACACCGGCCCTGCTGGTCCCTTCTTATTATCACTTCAGTTCTATTATGTTCATGTTTACAATATTTTCTTTATAATTTAATTTCCCTGTTGCATAACTTACATCACTTATATTTTAAAAACTAAATAAAGAAATTGGTTACATAAATAAATAAGTAAAAAATAGCACATTGAGTTGAAAGGTCTTGATGCTTTAAACAGAGACCAAGTTGTTATCTTGGATCCAACATGACAAGAGATTTATTTTGACTGATGGCAGTACATTCAAAGGTTCTTCAACAAGAAGTATCAATCTGCATATCAGGAATCTCAAACAGTCTATTCTCAGATGATTAAAGGAATCAGTAATTTTGTGTATGGCATCCACTTTAAATAAGCTCTGAGGAACATACCTCTACAGTTTTAGACTAGAGTGAAACATATCATGGGTGACGCTGAAGAAATGCTTTTTTACACAAAAAGTTTTTGGTGCATATAACAGTCTTCAGTAAAAGGTGGTACTTTCAGTATGTTTACCTGCCTGCTAAAATGATTTAGGCTCACTGCACTAATACGTTGTTCCTTCCAGACAGTCTTGCAATGGCATTTCTAAAGACATAATAAAATGGACCAAATATAGAAAAAACACTGCAACATCTCAGTGTTAAATTTTCTTCTAAGCAGGCTATATTTACAGTTACTATTTGTTTCTGGCTACTCATATGTACAACCTAGTAGCTTATTGAATGGATTGATACTGGACGGCAAGCTGAAGCTGACGATGCCTATGTACATAACTTCCTTTTAGTGTGTTGTTTTGCATAGCTAATCAAAAATTGATTCAACTCATGTCATAATATATATATATATATATATATATATATATATATATATATATATATATACCCACTGTGAATATATTCTGCATTATGTTCTCCAAATTACAAGACTAGAAAATGAGCAATGTTGTCTCACAGAAGTGAATCCATGACTTTCCATGTTTCCTGCCTTTTCTTCCTCCTCTATCTCTTCCAGTCTTGTGAAAGGGGGCCAGCCTGTTGTCATCCTGCCCCATCTTCAGGTACCTTCTCAGACATATATTATTTATGGACATAACTGCCAGGTTGACTTATTTATTTTTTCTTTGTTTCTGCTTTGTATTATGTTGTATGCATGGCGCAGTTAACAAACCATTGCTGAGTGCTAGCTCCCCGCACAAAAAATGCTGCACTTCAGCCCTATTTCTGTTTTGCCTTTTCTTGCCAGCATATGTGAGAAACCTGGATAGCAAATGCTGGAATTTTAAACAGATATGGTGCCATAAACTCAACAGCATAGCTTTAACTTAACTTCTCTCTTCACAGTTATGGGCTTTATCTCTCCTGGTATAGATCCGATACTGTTAACTGCAGCACTCTTCATTAATTTCAAGAACATATTTGACATGGTTGACCCTGCTGTCCTGATAAATGTGATTCACGGTAATGTTGTTGGGAGTGGATCCCTAACTGGTTTAGGAACTCTGCTAGTATTAAGACTGTCATCATATACTTCACTTAGACCTACTCCATCTTGAGAAATGTTATGACAGATTTATTTCAAAAGTCCTTACCTGTTTCAATACTCATCTTCCTTTTTATTAATAACCAGTGTAGGGAGCTTCCTGCCCTGTATGTTGACGACCTAGTCCTGTTTTCATAAGGTAGTAATAGAACAATAATAATACTAATCGTCTTCTTCTTCTTTCGGCTGCACCTGTTAGGGGTTGCCACAGCAGATCAACTGTTTCCATTTCTTCCTGTCCTCTGCATCTTGCTTTGTCACACCAACCACCTGCATGTCCTCTCTCACCACATCCATAAACCTTATCTTAGGCCTTCCTCTTTTCCGGTTACCTGGCAGCTTCATCCTTAGCATCTTTTTCCCAATATACTCTGCATCCCTCCTCAGCACATGTCCAAACCAACGTAATCTTGCCTCTCTGGCTTTGTCTCCAAACCTTCCAACCTGGGCTGACCCTCTAATATACTTATTCCTAATCCTGTCCATCCTCGTCACACCCAGTGCAAATCTTAACATCTTTAACTCTGCCACGTCCAGCTCTGACTCCTGCCTTTTTGTCAGTGCCACTGTCTCCAACCCATATAACACAGCTGGTCTCACTACCCTCTTGCAGACCTTCCATTTCACTCTTACTGGTACTCGTCTGTCACAAATCACTCCTGACACTCTTCTCCACCCACTCCATCCTGCCTGTACTCTCATCTTCACCTTTCTTCCATGCTCACCATTAATCTGAACCATTGATCCCAAGTATTTAAACTCATCCACCTTCGCCACCTCTACTCCTTGCATCCTCACCATTCCTCTATCCTCCCTCTCATTCACACACATATATTCTGTCTTAGTCCTGCTGACCTTCATTCCTCTTTTCTCTAGAGCATATCTCCACCTCTTCAGGGTCTCCTCCACCTGTTCTCTACTCTCACTACAGATCACAATGTCATCTGCAAACATCAGTGACCATGGGGACTCCTGTCTGATCTCGTCTGTCAGCCTGTCCATCACCATAGCAAATAAGAAAGGGCTCAGAGATGATCCTTGATGTAATCCCACCTCCACCTTAAAGGCATCTGTAACTTCCACCGCAGACCTCACCACTGTCACACTACCCTTGTGCATATCCTGTACCACTTTTACATACTTCTCTGACACTCCCGGCTTGCTCATACAATACCACAACTCCTCTCTAGGCACCCTGTCATATGCTTTCTCTAAGTCCACAAAGACACAATGCAGCTCCTTCTGACCTTCTCTGTACTTCTCCAACACTCTCAGAGCAAACATCGTATTCTCGCTGATGTTCTGCTGTATTTATTTTGGTAATAAGATGAAAATAGTCCTTTTCTTCTTTTTCAATAATTTTTATTTTCATTTTGCATTTATAAAAGACACAAAAAATTTCATATTTACAACATAACCATAAGAGAACATTATACATTGTAGTCAATATAGGAACATGAAGGTCATATAACAAACCTATTTACACTATATACATAGATGATTTCTCAAACAAGTTTAAACAGTTTAAAGACAACACATACATTAATGTTTGCAATACCATATTTTGTTGTGAGTTTGAGGGTATATTGCTAGGTTCCCTTATAACACATTACTCTATAGTGTGCATATTTTTCCTGCACAATCTTAAGTTTCAGTAAGAATGTCCCACTTTGGACATCTAAAAAAATGACAGCCTTAGTAGCTGACCATATATTTTGTAAAGTGATCCACTTGTAAGTGGTATTTTTTTATAACTAAAACCGTTTTATAGAAAGTAGTGTTAGTCTTACACACAGAACTACTGATTTGGCATGCTCAATGATTATGTTTTGATGAAGTTTTAGTTTGCTGTGGTATAACAAATTAAGGGGTAGCAATGCAACAGAAGTAGGACAGTATAATATACCAGGGCATTTGTGCCTCATTTTAAAAAAATCTACAAACCCAATCTAGGAAAAGAGGGTTGTATTTTTTTACTGTGCTTATGAAATACTTTTGAGAAAAACAACAATTACATTAGAATATTTCACAAACATTCAGGATATCATAAACAAATCTTGCTACTGCCGCAGACACTGATCTAATGAGTAGCAGAACAGGTTATATGAAGTCTTGACAAACAGCTCTGGGATTCCAGTGCTAGCTTTGATACCTCATGAAGAGTGTAGGGGGGGGGGGGTCTCTCATTCCTCATAGCATAGGACTACAAAATGGCAACCTTTACAAAAGCCTCTAATTTAGTTACTTTCTTTGGCTACAGTTGTAAAATTGATCCAAAGTGTTTAAAGCATGCTATGAAAAAATTGTATATGATGTACTAGTACAGAAAATAGTAAAAATCCCAAGAAGGGAAGACATCCCTGATCAGTATCAGCAAGAAACTATGTTCCCTCATAAAATCATCCAAGGCTAGCTTCAAAAGAAAAATTGCCATGGACTCCAAAGATAACCACAAGGCATTCTTTAGCTATGTCAAGAATCTAAGTGGCAATTCTCAGATCTGCTCGGAGTTAGTGCAGAATGCCACAAATTACACTGAACCGACCGATATAGCCAACATCCTGGAAGACAGGTTCAGTGCAAACTTCACCCCCCTCTCACCCCTAAAAGGGCCCATAAATATACCAGAAGAATGTAGTGCCCCTGAAATCACAGACACTTAGGTTAAAACAGCCCTCTCCAAAGCCAGAAACACAGCATCAATGGGACCAGATGGTGTCCCAGGCTGTGTCCTACACGAGCTCAAAGATGAACTAACCCCTCACCTAAACACACTGTTTAAACTCAGCCTCTCCACAGGCTATGTGCCCACAGAGTGGCGCACAGCAACGGTTATTCCACTCCACAAAGGTGGAGCCACAATGGACCCCGGGAACTATTGCCCTATAAGCCTGACTATCTTGGTCTGCAATGCTATGGAGTGCATCATCATGAATCTCATTAACAGAGACATTGGAAACCTCCAAACACTGGACCCTACCCAGTTCGGCTTTGTTAAGGGCAGATCATGCCTCCTAAACCTGGTGGACTTCTTTGAGACAGTTACCAAGGCTATAGATGAGGGAAAGGTCATCCACACAGCCTACCTAGACCTTGCAAAGGCCTTCAACACCATTCCCCACACAGGTATTATAGACAAGCTCACTAGCCTGAACATAAACCCCTACATCACGAGATGGGTTGCCAACTGGCTCACGGACAGAACCCACATGGTAAGAGTTGCGAGAACTAGGTCTGACTCTAAACCAGTTACAAGTGGCATTCCCCAGGGCTCAGTCCTAGGACCCCTCCCTAGGACTATGGCTGATCAAGTTCGCAGATGACCGCAAACTAGGGGCTATAATTGACTCTCTGGCTGACACAGACATCTTCCAAAAGGGTCTCACTGAGACAGATACCTGGTGTCAAAACTATGGCCTCAAGCTAAATGCCAAAGTACCCACAAACTACCACATAGGTGGTAGCCCCCTAAATATGGAAGGTGTAATAAGGGATCTGGGGACCCAAGTAGATAGAAACATCTCCTTTGAGAATCATATTGCCAAAGTGGTTAGAAAATCCTTCTATGTGGCCCCCTAATCACAAAAGGGTTTGCATCCAGATTGAAAGAGGTCATTGGGCCCCTCTATGCATCACTCATCAGATCCATCATAGAGTACAATGCCCCATTTGGGATGTACCTTACAAGACACCTGCAACAACTGGAAAGACCACAGAAGTACCTCACAAAGAGGATCACTGGCCTCAAGCAGATGGCCTGTGCCGCTTGACTGAAGAAACTCCAGCTGTACTCAGTTGCATACTACCTACTCAGAGGTGATCTCTGCCTGACATACAAGGCCATGTCCAACCCTGAATTGATGGACATGCTCCACCTAAAGAAAACCATATCCCCTCGAGCCACACGCTCCAGGGATCTAAACCTCACCACAACAATAAATAGGATGCGCTGGAGGGATAGATTCCTGTCCCAGAGACTTCCCATGCTCTGGAACAAGATTCCAATCTACATTAGGCAGAGCTCTTTGCTAACCCTCTTCAAGAGAAACCTTGACGAGTGGATGGGAAATAGAAAGTTTACCCCAGGGATCACTTCAATGATGTGCTGGACAGAGGCACAGGGAACTAATCTAAGGGGGTGGCTAAAGCCAACACATTCTGGCTAGCATGGCTGGACTTAGGCATAGGCGAACTAGGCAACCGCCTAGGGCGCCGTACAGGCCGGCCGTGTAAAGGGCGCAATTTGCAGGAATTTATTTATTCATTTTAATTTACTTTTTTCATAGGGTGAGGGAGAGGGGCAAGCACCCTCCCACTTTTATAGCTGCAGCCTGCAGGTTGGCCAGGAGGATTCAACAACTAAATGATGAGTCTTCTCCTTTAAGGAGGAACATGCGTGCGTCTCATACACGCATGCCAACGTAGATGTAAAGACGTTCTGCAGTCGTGCAGTAGTTAAACTAGTAGTTCAGTTAAGAGAAAGGGGTTAAGTCTACGTGTGCGAGTGTGGCCGTTCATTTTAAAAAGAAGGTAAGTGTGTCTGTGTCATTTAAACCAGGCTTCTGTATGTGAGGGAATGTGTATGTGTATGTACGTATGTGTATGTATAGAATTTAAGTCATTCTGTTTGTATGAGAGAAAGTGTGTGTATTATTGTTTGAGAGAGTAGGTGTGTGTATGAGAGAAAAGGTGCATATCTGTGTGTTGTATGAGAGAGTAGGAGTGTGTGGAATTTAAACTAGTCATCAGTTGCTGTATGAAAGAGACTGTGTGTGTGTGTGTGTGCGTGTGTGTGTGTGTGTGTGTGTGTGTGTGTGTGTGTGTGTGTGTGTGTGTGTGTGTTGCTTCGTGAGAGAGTACGTGTGTGTGTATTGCTATGTGAGAGCTCAAGTTTGTTTTACTCTTGAAGTCTTCATGCTAGTTTATTAAAACTTGTAAACTTTTTTTTTTCATCCAGGCATCATTTTATAGAGAAGTTATAGTTTACCTCTTCTGCCCCTTTTGTATCTTTAGGAGCATGAAAGCCAGGGATTGTAAAGTGCCTACTTCTAATTATGTTAAGATGTATATGTAGTTATGTACTGGTCTTTTGTTGACATGGGTTTAAATATTGCCCTGTTAAGGAACTCTGAGACATTGTAGTGACTAATTTCTGCTTACCGACTTTCATCACTTGTTTTTATAATTTGCTGATTACTTGCGAGACCTGTAAATACTTTTTGAATTTGGAGTTTAGTCTCTCAAACTGAAAACCAAACACAAGTACAAATGAGGATACCACAAAAACTAAACAAAATAAAAATCATGTTGCAAGCCAGGTCACAGAAAAGGACAACAGTACTTAATAAAATGGGGTTCACAAGGCTTGCAACAGAGTTTTTATTTAGTGTAACCTCTCATGTACTACACATTAGTAAGCAGCTTAGCACAACACTGCAACCACCTAAGATTACACCATCTTTTTCTGAAGCTGTTAAGAAACAATTACCTAAGATGCCAAGATCTTGTTTGAACAAATCCTGACCACATAACACTATTCACTCTAACACATCTGCAGTTTCACCTTCATTCAAACTAAAGTTTGTGACCCCCCACATTTACTACCATAAGGACACGCAAATCTGTAGCTACACATGATAATATATTATTATACAATGACTGGCCATTAATATTTGAAAACGAGCATGGTGATTGGTCATCCCACCCAGCGTGCCTGTTGTAAATCCCAGAATATACCAACGGAAAAAGGTTTGGTCATCTGGACTTCTTTCCGTTCGTATATTCTATAACTTTTTTTTTTTTTTTTTATAACAAAAAAAATAAATAAATAAATCTATAGTCTGGACTCCAGACATACCAGAGAGGTAGCATGGAGGAAATATAAAGAAAATCAGGTACATTATTTAAAACTAAAGACACGTACCTGATTTTCTTTGCATTTTTTCCATTCTGTTTCTCTCTCCTACCCCTAATGTAGCTGAAATTTTTTTTAATAAAAAAAAAACAAAAAAAACAAAAATGGAGCAACGGAGACTTTCTTTTCGCCATTGCTTCCTTTTCAAAGCATTGATGTACTGGGTATGCATGGGAACGCAAGTCCCATACGCATGTGCAGTACATCAAAACAAGGCAGCAAGATGCCACCAGCTGTGGAAGAACAGTATGGCGTCGTTATACATAGACATTATTTAAGAAAAGTATTTTTTTCTAAGTTTAGCAATGCACTTAGGAAGCTCAGCTGTGCAGCACTATTTCCGCACTGCCTTGCTCATCACCCTTCTGTTGTTCGTATCCGCCCATGTCATTTCTGTATATACCTTAGTCCCTCTCTTTTGGTTACATGTCCACTATTTAGCCAGTCAATTTAGTTGATCTAGTATATGCTTAATCGCCAGTTAATTCCACGTATCAACTGAAACAGCAAACACAAACTTGAGAAGCACACTGAAGGAGTGCCAATGAATCCACAAGCCACGTAGACCTTAACGCAGGTTTATTGGATACAATAAAAAAAGCGTTTTCGCCACTACTATCGAGTAGCTTCTTCAGAGGTACAGGAGCCAAAAGCAGCTGCAAGCTCTTTGGTCCTATTTAAACTCTAAAATCAATTGCATATCAATTAAACAAATCAATTACATACATCACTTCCTGTTCATGAATAATCAAACATTTTAAAAAAGGAAGTATCTGTTAAAAAACATATCACAGTCCCCTTCAACAAAAAAACAAAAGTGACATGTGAAACACTTGGTAAAATACTCAACAAGTGCTCTAGCCTGATTAAAATAAAGCACCAAGAGGCATATAAAACCCCTAAAAAATTCTGTTATTGTTTTTATTCTTATTTCTATTATTAGCATAAAAATAAAAGAGCTTCCTTCTATAATGCAAAAATTTTTTTGTATGTAGTACTGTAATTTTGATTAATTCCACGTAATATACACATCAAGTGCCATTTAATGTTTTAATATTTTTACCTTATAACATCTGTCCTTTCAGTCATCCCATCTACCCCTTAAATATTCCCTCCTTGTAGAACCCCAAACCATTTCAACTTAATTTTCCCTTTATTATTCCACCTTAGTCTTCTGTAAAATCCTATAGTTCCCCTCTTAAATTCACATTTGCTCTGCTTAATTTTCACACAAATCCTGCTCTAACAACTTTTAAAGTTAAAAAGTGCAATATTTAAAATCTATCCCTATTTTTTCAGCCATTGCATCCACATTGTTAGGCTCTGTCCAGATTTTTTGCACTAAGAGCTTGAGAGGTATGCATACCTCGCAACTGTCCAGATTTTTGCCTCATATTTTTGGCATATTCCTCATAAAATTTGTAGTTTTCTGCCAAATCACTGAGGATTTAAATAACTAAATGTCATGCATTTGAGTTTCACCCTTCATTTCCTTAAGAAAATTCAGGCTAATACAAATGCTGTTATTGTAGCAACTTTCTAAGTCTATAAGAGCAATATTTATAATCTGCCCCTGTTTGTTGGTCTTTGTCCCCCCATTATTTTAGCCTTTGTTCAGATTTCTTGTGCCAAGAGGTTGAGAGGTATGGAGGCATGGTATGTAGTGCCCTAGTTGCTGATTATTTGGTGCATTTTAAGGGGGATATGGGTTCTGCATTCAAAAGTGTGCCCTCCTGTGTTTAAGATGCCTAGTAAGTATGAACTTGTTGGTTTCTCAGTCATTCTCTATTGCAATATTACCAGCATACCAATTTTTTCTTTAATGTAATGTTGGCAAATAATTCTTCAAGGGCAGCAAAAATTTAATTTGTAGATGAAGTATTGAAATGTAAAGTTGTTTGCCAGTAACAGCCTCTTTAGTTACAAATCTCTTTAATGTAGAATTATTCGGATGAATTTTACTTCTGCAGAGATTGTCCTTATTGACTGATAGTGGTGGGTTGTAATGACAGATGTTTGGGAGGCCATTTATGGTTCTAATATTCTGAAATGGGTAGTTTTGTCGTTATTGGTGCACACATTTTGTTTCATTGCTTACTGGAAAAATGTTCAAAACTACAAATTTAAAACACACTAACAAGTGTACCTGTTTCTATGTGCAACTAGCTGTTTTTTGTTTAACAAATGGCACACTGTGTTGTAGAATCTGAAAGCAGTGTTAGTAGCATAATTGCCTTTGGTGCAGAAGGCTGTGGATTCTACTCCCACACCATGTAGATGGAGTACTGATATTGCATTGCCGATATGATTGTTGATTATTTGGTGCATTATAAGGGTGGATAGGGGTTCTACACTCCTGAGTATGTCCTTTGTATGAGATGCCTAGTGACTATGAACGTGTTGGTCGTTTCCTATTGAAATATTGCCAATCAGGAAGGTGAATCAAAGAACAAATACACGTATGCTTGGCCCTAAAAAATGTGTGCAAGGAGTCTGTTTTGAAAACAGCCCAAAGGTAAACTTAATGTTTCACTGGCCAGATGCATTTTCTATGAATGTGGGTTTTCGTGCTGTTTCAATGAATGTGAGTTTCAAGGGCAGAGAAGTTTACTGCTTATGCTAAGTCTGTTTTCATTGTGAGATTGTATTGTTTAGCAAATGGCTACCTGTGTTTGTGCTATTTTATTTCAATATCTGTAATCACTGTAGAAGCAAATAAGAGAGCAGTATGCATGGTAACTGGTGATAAATAAGCAAATAATGGAACACTGGAATGGCTGAAGAGGGGTCTACTGCTGGGGGAAAGGGGTTGCTGCAGGAGGGGCTGCTCTGGGGGGGCAGTCTATTACCCTGCCTAGGGCCCTATTTGACCATGATCCGGCTCTGGCGTTTAAAGTACAAAATACTATGCTGAGGTAGTTGCAGTTAGATACCTTGTAATGTAGTTATTCTTCTATGCATTTAAATAATTTAAGGAAATGACTGGAGTGGCTTTCTTGGGGAGTGATCCTGCGGGTGTGGCTCAAATAGGGGTGTTTCCTGACTATGGTGTGGATGGGGCTTAAGGGGCACCTGAGCACTACTTCACCTAGGGCGCCATTTCGGCTAAGGCCGGCCCTGCCGGCTAGGCTTATAAATGCCTTTGGGCAGATAGCCTAGTACCTACCTATGAACCTATGATCATTCAGAGATAAAATGCAAACACTCCTGCTACAGAAGCTGTGTAAGATGCCAGTGACTCACACTGTGGGATTTCTATTCCAAATGACTAGGAAGACAACATAACTTTCTTATGTCTAGCGTGACTCATATAAAGAGGACTTGAAATGGATTCTGAAAATGGGAAAATAAAGCACTAAATCAAGATCACCTTAATATAACAGATCCCACGTTGTCCATTTTGTGGAAAAACATATTGCCATTTTGTGAGAAATACCTATAGTTATTTTAATGCATTAAAATATCTCAGAAAACAATGATAAAATGAAAAATGCACATCTTTTGAGTTTCAGGGTAGAGTTTTCCTTTAAGTAATCTGGATGCCCACTCTGATATTGAAATCATACACTGCTTACAAAATTTTCCTTGCTGTTCTGGTTATTATCCTCAGATTCTGTAAATCTTTATTCAACAACTAGCTTAAAAAACACTCATTTATCTATCAAGTCCAAAGTTAACAGTAAAATATGTCATACAGTTCAAGTAAGACGTAAATTGCCTTAATAATGCCTTAGTACTTGAACGTATGAAAGTATATTATCACCAAAATGTATTTATTCAAGTCAATAACTTGGGTAGAATAAATTAACAAAGCATTTCAAGTAGTTAAAAATTCACTTATATACAAATAACTCTTCTTATTATGCTAAGAATGTATTTATTTAACTAATGGCCATCATGGCCCCTATTACAAAAGTTGTTGAAAGCAAAAATATTCATGGCAATCTATGCCTATAGAATAGTTCAGTGTTGATAAACAATGATCAGACTGGGTTTATAATGAACAGGAACATCTATGACAATATCAAGAGACTACTATCAATAATTGATTACACTAATAATTCAAAAAATAACTAACTTTGGTTAGACTGAATATCAGTATTGCATTTGATTCAGTTAATTGGGAGTACTTACTATTAGTACCTGAGGAATGTAATTTTTCAAACAATTTCTTACAATTAATCAAAGTTGTCTATGAAATTATATGTTAAGATAGGCTCATCTACTTACCAAACAATCATGATTACTAAGGGTACTAAGCAGGGTTGTCCCTTGACCCATTGTTTTTTGCTGTAGTTATGGAACCATTTGCAAATTATATAAAATAAAATAAAAAATATCAAAGGCATATTAACAAATAATGATTTAATACCCAAAATACAGTTATTTGCAGATAATATCCTATTAACTTTGATGGATTGCAGTTCTTCTCTTATTGCAGTATTCCAAGCAATAGGAATATTCCAGAAGAAATCGGGACTTGGTTTTAATGAGAAAATAAAACTAAAATACTACCTGTTAATTATAATATTAATAAAATAGATAAAAAATTGCATAAATATTTTGTGAAAGATTGTAAAATCATTTACTTAGGGATGATCTTGTCTGATAATATTAAAGATATAACAACCCTTAATTATAATAATAACTTAAATTCCATAAAACAAACTCTTAATAAATGGAATACATTTTTTTCACTGTGGAAGAGAGACTCTCCTTAATTAAAATGATTGTTTATTATTTATTATTTATTGACATTTGTTGACCAGGAAAATCCACCGGATCAGAAACCCATTTTCAGTGGAGGCCTGGGGGGAAAAGCTGCAGTTACAGATCAAAATTTTTACAAGATAATATTTACAATAATAAAACTGTGTGTAAACTTTTTATACAGTTTCTTAGAGATTAGTAATACACAGAGTAGAAAGGTTTATACAATCCGCTTAGGTGTTAGTAGTCCACATACAACATTTTTTAATGGAACTCATTGTATGGAGGGAAAAAGACAGTAGATACATTCATAACAAACATATCATTTATGCACTGCAATACATGGGAAGTTTAAGATTTAGCCTAATAATGATTATAGAGACAAGACAGTGATTGACATACCTTAATTGATATAGAAAAGTAAATGAAATTCAGAGGATTTACATATTATTACTTGATGTCAAAAGAGTCATACTAGTCAGCAAACGTTTAGAATGTTTACGGTGGTCTATAGTTCAGGGCACAATGACAGATTTGATTGTTAAGTAAGTGGCTTTTTAGGGTGAATTTGGAGGTTTTTATGGAATCAAGTTGTGTAATAGAGGGGGTAGAGCATTCCATAATTTTTCTCTATAGTGGGAGTACAAGCTTTGTCCATCTCTCTTGTTGGGGTTGGGTTTGGATATACTTAGAAGCTGTTTATTACTAGACTGAAGATTCCATGAGGGGCTGTAGGATTGTAGGATAGAATGAAGTGAAGGACAGATTTTTGGGTTGTATATTAGTTTATGAGCAAGAGTTAGTTGGGTATATTGAAGGTAGTGGGAGAATTCATACCATTTCAATTCCTTAATGGGCTGGCAATAGCGGCCTTCCTAAAATTCTGTATATAATACAAACATTATCCCTCCTACTCCTAAAAAATACAAGAGTATAATTCTTTGTTTCTGAGATTTTTATGGTTTCCTAATAAGCTTAGATTGACTTTAAGCCATCACATTAGAGAATGGACATTGGATGGTATTGGTTTTCCAGATTCAGAATTATATTCCTTATCCTGGATTGTTAAGACAATAATTTATTGGTTAAATAACAATTATAATGCCAAATGGAAAGATATTCAGGGAGGTATTTGGTGTAAATCCAATAATTTAACAAAATTGAAATCGCAACTAATCAATGTCATTGGTTAGTAAAAGACTATTTTATAGAAAACCAAAACAAACCAGTTAACTTTGATTATATTAATATGATAATAACCTACTTAAAAAAATAATTTTTAGGAACCCTGAATATAAAGCATGGGTTTTCTTTGTATTTTCAATTGCCTATACTCAAAATAGTATTAATACATTTAATTTAACAACAATGACTACATTTAAAGACAAAAAACTGTTATACTGGTATCAGTTACTAGACAATGGGAAGTTACAAAATGTTGACCATATCATTAATAAGTTTGAGTCAACCAAAGATATGTGGTTAGAAATTCAAAACTATAGACAATTAGTTGAACTTAAGATTAATCTAATGTACAAATAGCTAGAAATTCTTTCCCTACATTCACTGATTTACTCATTATTCTAATGCACCAGAATATAATTGGAAATGGACTTCTATCTAAAATATATAAAGTACTTAAGAAATCAACAGTATGTCACAGAGAAAGCTACTGGGATTATTTTAGACTTGTTAATAATAACTCCCCAAGTGAAGATGATAGAAAATAATACTCCAATCTTCAAAACAAACTACTTCATCACTAAGGTGGAGGATATTCTCTTGGAAATTCTTACACAGAACCTTTATCACACCACATGAAGTTGAACTGATGTATACTAAAGACATAGGATGCTGGAGATGTAAACTAAATGTTAAAGCTGACTGGCAGCATATGTTTTACGATTGTATAAAACTTAAAACATATTGGGATAATATGAATTTTGTCTTATAGGCTGTTTTTAATGATACATTTATGCTGACCACATCTCTTATTTTATTTAATATGCCTATTCCCACTTGTGTCACAAAAATATCACCAAGAACTGGAAGAATCAGACTACTCCTACTATGAAGGGATTTGTACACTTGGAAACTGAAGTTTGTCATCGTGAACTTATCACAATCAAGACAAGAACATCTAGAATCACCTTTTCATATAACATATGGTTAAAATTTAAAGAACTACTGGATAAGCAAACTTTAATAATTAACAACTACTCTTATCACATTTCTTTTTTTGTTTCAAAAGCTTTGTTTTATATTAGACACCATTGTAAATGGTTATTTTAGTTGTGTATTATTGTTCATTTAGATATGCATATTTGTTTTATATTTCTATTATCATATATTAATGTTTTGTTGTTAAAATTTTCAATAAAATCATAAACTCTGGCATCCTATGTCTTTATTATACAATGCTAGATGTCTAAATCTCAAGATGCAGTCACTTGAAGCTCGCCTCAAAATGGAGAATGTCGACATTTGTGCTGTAATGGAGACCTGATTTAAAGAGGCAGAAAGAATGCCTACGCTCCCAGGCTATAACTCATTCCATACCTTTCTGTCCCAGAATGCATCCGGAAGCTCCAAAGACAGTGGTTTCTCCATATTCCTAAAGGATATGCACACCTCTAGACTGGTAGCTCAGCATAATGCATCCAAAATACTTCAGGTACAGTTAACACTGGGAAAGATGGTGATACAAGTCATAGCCTGCTACAGAACCCCAAACATGTCCCTAGACTCACCCACCAACTTCCTAAACACACTGGAATCTATCAAGGTACAACCCAATACTGTCATACTGGGTGACTTCAACTACCCTTCCATCAACTGGGAAAACTTTTCAAGTACCAATGTACAGGCCCAACGGTTTCTGGAATTTATCAATTCCAATGCCCTGGACCAGCTCATTCTGACCCCCACTAGAGGAAGCAACATCCTTGACCTAGTTATCACCAACATGGGAGACCGTTGCTCCACACCTATAGTCAGTTCCTCCCTGGTTAAATCTGACCTCAAACTGATCACCATGGAAATTTCCATCTTACCTACACCCCCCCCCCCCGCTAAGGTGACCACCCTGAAAAACTTCTCTAAAGCCGACTTTGGGCTCCTAAAAGCAGAGGTGGCTAACTTCTCGGCACCCATGCCAATAGAAAATAGCTGCATGACTGCTGAATCATACACTGATGCACTGTACGAGCATGTACACAAATGCATGGACCTTGCCATACAAAATAGAACTAAGACACTCTAGCCAATCTAGTGGTCCCCAGCCATCAATAAACTCTACAACAGAAGGAAGAAACTGTTGCAGAAAAAAAAATGAAGTCACAAGACTGGAAAACCTCCCTTATCAGTCTCAACAAAAAGCTGAGATCCCTTATCAAATCCTCTAAAGCCAGGCAGAATTGTGGCTGACACCAAAAACAACCACAAAGCCTTCTATAGCTACATCAAAAACCTCAAAGGCAATATCTAGATTTGCTCTGAGTTATTGCACAATGGCACCTCCTATACTGAGCCAACAGATATAGCCAACATACTGGCTGACATATTCACTTCCAACTTTACCCCTCGCCCCCCAGGGCCCTATCATATTACCAGATGAAAGCCTGGAAGCCACCATTTCTGTGGCAGAGCTAAAAGCTGCATTGTCCAAAGCCAAGAATATAGCATCCATGGGACCTGATAATATCCCTGGCTGCGTCCTACATGAGCTACAAAACTAACTGGCACCACATCTGTGTACCCTGTTCAGTCACAGCCTTACCTTAGGCTATGTCTCTAATGAATGGTGCACTGCTACAGTCATCCTGCTCCATAAGGGGGGAGCAGCTATAGACCCTGGGAACTATCGCCCCATTAGCCTGACAAGCCTAGTATGCAAAGCTATGAAGCGCATCATCATGGACCTGCTTAACAAAGATATGGGCAATCTCCAAACTCTTGACCCCACACAGTTTGGCTTTGTCAAGGGGAGATCCTGCCTGCTGAACCTGGTTGACTTCTTCGAGGCAGTCACCAAGGCTGTGGATGAAGGTGAGGCAGTGCATACAGCCTACCTTGACCTGGCCAAGGCGTTTGATACCATTCCCCACTCAAGTATCATTGATAAACTCACCAAACTAGGCATCAATCCTTACACCACTAGATGGGTTGCAAATTGGCTCAAGACAAGACCCACAGAGTGAACGTTGCGGATTCCAAGTCAGACTGTAGATCAGTCACTGGTGGAGTCCCACAAGGCTCAGTCCTGGGGCCTCTCCTGTTTGGCATCTACTTCTCAGAAGTCCAGTCCAACACAGAAGGACTCTGGTTGACCAAGTTCACTGATGACTGCAAGTTATGAGTCATTATCAACTCCTCAAGTGATGCAGACATCTTACAAAAGGGTCTCTCTGAGACCACTGACTGGTGTCGGAACCATGACCTGAAGCTTAATGCCAAAAAATGCGTTATCATCCCCTTTGGAAAAAAACTTAGTTCCCACAAATTACCACGTTGATGGGAGCCCACTGAACACTGAAGGGACCATAAGAGATCTGGGCACCCAGGTCGACAGCCACCTCACCTTCGACCACCACATTGCCACTGTGGTCAGAAAGTCTTTCTACGTGGCACATCTTATAACCAAAGGTTTTGCATCCAGGAAGAAAGAGGTCATCATCCCTCTCTACTCATCCCTCATTAGACCAATCATCAAATATAATGCCCCATTTGGCATGTATCTGACCAGGCACCTACAACAGATGGAGAGGCCACAAAAGTACCTCACAAAAAGAATCCTAGGCCTTAAACACATGTCTTACATGGACAGACGCAAGAAACTTCAGCTGTTCTCAGTCTCTTATCGTCTACTCAGAGGTGATCTCTGCTTGACTTACAAAGCCTGTCCGACCCAGCTCTACTTGAAATGCTACACCTAAAGAAATCCCAATCCCCCCACACCACATGCTCCAGAGATCACAACCTCATTACCACAATTAACAGAACATGCTTGGGGGACAGGTTTATCTCCCAAAGACTGCCCATACTCTGGAATAAGTTTCCCATTCATGTCAAGGAGAGCATCTCACTGGCCCTCTTCAAGAAAAGTCTTGACAAGTGGATGGGTAAGAGAAAGTTCGCTCCAAGGATCATTCCAGTTGCACTACTGGATATGGGCACTGTGAACTAACATCGGGTGGCATGGTGCCTGGGGAATTTTTTGGGGGGCTAGGCTTGTAAAGGCTCCAGGGCCATTAGCCTAGTACACAACTATGAACATATAAAAACAATTTAGAAAAAAAAAAAGAAAAAGCAAATACATTTTGTCTTGTAATAACATTAACATATTCATGAATAAAAGAAAGTTAAGAATCATATAAATTCTCATGAATATAAATATTCTATGGTCCTAACATGCCCTAGATCATGGTAGTGCACTGTGTACAAACTATGAATATCAGCTGTTACAACAAAATCCATTTTAAGTCATATTTATAGAGTTAAACTTCATAATACAGTCTGCTGAATTAAGGAAAAAGGACTTTATAATTTGAATGACTGGCTTTAATTTTTATTTTATCATGATAGCTAATGTCTCAATATTACTACCACCAGAGTTTACTATGGGACATAGAGATGGATCATTCTTATCAATTTTCAAAATACCAAAAACTGTACCTGTCCAAATACAAGGTACGTGTAAATAACAGGTCAAGCCAACTGCAATATTTGGTTGTTAACCCACTCTTTTATAAAATAATTTGTGTTTTTATATGGAGCATCTACCACAGTTTTATTAATTCTAAAGAATAGTTGGTATTGGCAAGCAAAGAAACCATTTTATTGATGTAAGTCAATGAATCAATAATAAAAAACCTGCCTCATTTGTCAGCTTTCATAGTTAACATTTTGGTTTCATTTCCAAACTTGAACAAAGCCAGCATTTTTTTAGGTTTAAGTTATAATATGGCTTTCTAGCTGGTTGTAAGGAAATCTGATGGATTTCACTCTCATAGATGTTCTCAAAAATATTGATAACATTCAAAAGGAGATGATTATGTTTGTGCTATATTTCTTTAACTGTGAAGCAAACTTAATCTTTGACTCACAATTCTAAAATAACAACGTTCCTAGTTTTTTTAAGCTGCCATGCTTGCGTTTGTTTTTTTTTTTTTGAATGTCAGTACCAGCCTGTGAATGACTGTTTAATTTGATGTTGATGGAATGGCTGTGAGTTCCATAGATATATCATTAGTGGATTTATTAAGGTCACCATCAGTATCCTTTGACTCTTTGATTTCCTCTAATAATGAACAAGAATCCTTTCAACTACCTCAGTATTTTAAGAGTTGGAGAGGAATTTGTTCAGACATAAAATGTTATAGTGGGAGAGTCCCCCCCCCCCCTCTCTTTTGAGATTATTGCTGTGAAGTGTATTGTAAGGTTTGCACATTAAGAAACAATGTGTATAACAAGATTGTTAGAGGTCTGGAATGTCATAAATGACAACTAGATGATCTAATATATGAAATGATTATTTACATGCAATGATATTTTTCTGCAGGAATTTAACTAGTCAATAGCTTCTGCTTTTAACAAAATAAAAGCAAACATGTTATCTGAGTTGTTTAAAGATAATGTGCTAAGTAATTAAGCTGAATGTATAATTTGCATTCAGTTTCTCTTTTGCAATGGATGCTACTGGCTAGTGGCCATTCTAATCCTACTTTCACACAAAATTTGAATGTGAAAATACTAGTTTAAAAAGTGCCATCACAGCCAATGCTCTTACCCTTATGGATGTGAGGCTTTGATGGTGATTACCCTGTGAAGTAAAGTCAAGGTTGGAAGCTTTAATTTTCAATTGATAGTTTTTTTTTTTATTATTATTTATTACTTGTGGTTGTGTGATTGCTGTGTCCCATGAACATACCCATTTCTCTTTTATTTATTATATTTTATTTTGTTTACCAAGTCTGACTGTGCAATAAATTTCATTTTCAGTAGATGCCTGGGGAGAAAAGCTCCTTAAAAATAAACAATGCATAAAAAATAACATATATTAGCTGGTGATATTAAACAATAAAGTAAAACATTTTACATACATTAATTTGGTTATATTACCATAAATGAAGCTGGTTATTATAATCTGGGATGTAAAAGTAGTTCAGGGCATACAGATACAAAGAACGCATTTGTATTAGAGCAGGAGATGAATAGTAGGAGATAAAGCAACAATACAAGCAGAAAACATTATGTAGTCGAAAATGTACAGAATTAAGTAGAGGTTGAGATTACAGTAAATAAGTAAAGAGATGATAGAAAAAAAGGGAAACGGCACAGAAAAGGAGAGGATTGAGGATGATAGGTTAGGTTAGTAGTGAAAGGTATAGAGTTGGAATAGAAAGAGAAACAAAACTTAGGTGAGTGTGATAAAAGATGTTGGTAAGGGTCAAGCCCCCTGCAACCCTTGATGTGGCGGTAAGTCCCCATATCCCCAAACTTATATATACCAACTCCATGGTCACACCAACTCGAAGAGGGATATTCACTCAGAAAGGGCATCACTGCCAGCAGAACTCACAGACAGGGATTTCTAGTGGAAGAACTCCAATCTCCAGTGGGCTGTATCTCAAGCGACTGAGGCTTGAGAGTTCAATCCATTGGTAGGGTAATGGAACAAAAGGGAAAGATAGGTGATTATTAATACAAATACTTTGCTAGGGGAAATATTTTTGTCTTTTTGTTTTTGGTTTTGAAACTAAAGTCTGCCTTATTGGCATATGTAGCAAGCATGTGGGACAAAACTAAAGCTTAATGAATACAGCTGCACAGCTTTATGTACTCATTAAATATTAGTTACTTTTACGTATCCATTCTCTGATGTTGTGTTTTTTTGCCATACAGGTAGTGCCTATTAATGGCAAATACCTGTACCCTAACCTTGTGTCATCAGTATGCAAGGTGTGAGTAATGTGTCAGGCATGCAGAAATTGCCAGCTTTCACTTGTATTTTAAAGTGGGAAAAATGAAGTATTTACTGGTGAATGCAATTTAGGAAGATGGAAAATGAAATCTATGAGGGCAGCAACTTCATTCCAAGCATTAACAGGTATGACTTGCCCTTGCACATGATCTTAGACTAAGTTCCAATAGAAAAAAATGATCCAGGAAAAGAGCCTTCCAATCAAATAACAGTGACTCCCTTTTCTGCCAATCAAAACGTCAATATACATTTTTAACCCAAGACCACTGAACAGGTCACCTTGGTTTCCAACCAAAGAGCAATGGTTTCAATCAGTCTGCATTAGGTCAATCAACAAAAAGAAAACAGGTTTCAACCAATCCCAAAAGAAAGGTTTCAAAAAAGGCAGAATTATCTATCTACAACAGATATGAGAAGGGGGGTGGTAGCATCAGTATTATAGCAGAGGATGACAAACAGAGATCTGACAGCTTTGCACAGAGGTTTAAAACTATGTGCTGTTAGACCCTGATCCTACAGCAGTTCTAGGTTTGATTTATACATTTACCATCTGCCTACAGCTTGATTCTGGGCAAGTCATTTAACTAGACATTGCTCCTGGGTTGCCTCTGAAAAGGGACTGTGTATCCAGTGAACTTTCTCAGATTACAAATGTAATTATTATTATCAAGTTTGGCCAAGACCAGCAATTACCAGCAATAGAGAAAGTTAAGTCATCCTTGGCAGTTTGGTTGACATTATTAAAGGGTGCTAGTCAGCATGTGTGTTTCACATATTTACATTACCTTCTATACTTTTTATATCACAGAAATGAATGTCATTAAGGAATGTTTTGTTTTTCTTCCTACAAATAGAGCAAAGCTTATATGCAGTTTATCCACTCTGAGACTGTTCACTAGGGAAATAAACATGGGTGGTATTGGTCCAGAATAGTGAGTCAAATTAAAATTTGTTTGACTGTTAAGGAAACCTATCACTTTAAGTGCCAAAATGTTATTGGTGCCTTTGAGAATATTTGTTAGACCAAAATCCACCTGGTTCTTTTACTATCTGGTAGAAAGAAGTATTATAACATTACATGCTGTGTCAGTGGCTAAACAAATAGCAGACCTGCCTTTGATACTGGAAGATCATAAGGCTTTGGGGTCTATTTAGTCATTAGATGCCTGAATTTATTTTCCATTTCTGACAGTACAGTGTTGCATGTGGGGGGGCTGCACTCTTAAGTGTGCAGTCCTTTGTCTGCCGTCCCATCTTCCTACATTGGTGATTTCTCAGATGGAAGTAAAGGATCTCAAAACACTTACTGAAAAAGTATGGGAACTTTATTATAAATTTGCAAATAGAAAAAGTCTGTATGTATGTATATATATATATATATATATATATATATATACACACACACACACACACACACACACACACACACACACACACGCACACACATTTGCATTAATATTGTAAACCATAAAACACATATTATAATCATCTCCCCCATACTTTCTGCCACAAGCACTTTTGTTGTGTCGTCCGTTAATATTTGGCAGTGGATTTTTACGTGCCGAGTTACCAGCCCTGACAATCTTCTTAAATACTTCTTTCATATCCTATTTCTTACTGCAAAAATGTTCTCTGTTTTCCTTTCCATATAATAACTGATATAATAGGAAAGAAAAAACAGTAACTGATAAAAACAAAAAACAATATTCAAACACAGGAAAAATGAAATCTTATAATAAGTGCATTCGTCCTGAAATTCCAGGACTTCTTCATATAGTTAAAGTAAATTAAAATAGATCATTAATTATATCACAAAGAATGCTATGTGATAAAATCATCCAATAAATACATCATATTAATTAAAGTAGATCATATCAATTAAAATACTAAAATGAAAACCTACGTTTCCATATAAACCAAATACAGCCTATAAATATAAATATTTTATCTATCCCATTAATGCTGTTTTTTTTCACAAATTTATTTTCACATTCACCAGTTATAAGCATATCCAAATTAAGAGTAACTAAATATACCCTCAATTCCTTATGTACCTAGTCCCAAAATAGGTGTACTCTCTTAATGTTAAGAAATTATTGTGCAATTGCTTCCTTTACATCACAAATAGTAACTTTCTTTCCTTTTCCACATTTATGTTTCATTAAGTCTCTTACTGGTAATATAATCAGGCAACCTACAGGCAGACAAAGATTGAACTCTTGAGCTTCGGTTGCCCGAGGTTCATCCCTTGGACGAAAGGAGTTCCTCCATAGGAAATCACTGTTGGTGAGTTCTGCTGGGAATGGTGCCCTTTTTTATGAAATTCTCCCCTTCTTTGAGCTGGTGTGACCACCATGGAATCTGTTAGGGGAAAAAATATAAAAAATAAAAAATGTGCAATACGCTAGTTGCATAAGTGTGCACACCCTTAAACTAATACTTAGTTATGTGTGCACACCCTTAAACTAATACTTTGTTGAAACACCTTTTGATTTAATTACAGCATTTGGTCTTCTTGGGTAGGAGTCTATCAGCATGGCACATCATGACATGGCAATATTTGTCGACTCTTCCTTGCAGAAATGCTCCAAATCTTTAAGATTGTGAGGGCATCTCTTGTGCATAGCCGTCTTCAGGTCACCCCACAGATTTTCTATTGGATTTAGGTCTGGGCTCCAGCTGAGCCATTCCAAAACTTTAATTTTCTTCTGGTGAAACCATTCTTTTGTTGATTTGGATGCATGCTTGGGGTCATTGTCATGTTGAAAGGTGAAATTCATCTTCATCTTCAGCTTTCTAGCAGACGCCTGAAGGTTTTGAGTCAAAAGTGACTGTTCATAATTCCCTCCACCTTGACTAAAGTCCCAGTTCCAGCTGAAGAAAAGCAACCCCAAAGCATCATACTGCCATCACCATGCTTCAGTGTGGGGATGGTGTTCTTTTGATGACGTGAAATGTTGTGCACCAAACGTACATTTTGGAATTATGGCCAAAAAGTTCAACCTTGTTCTCATCAGACCATAACACATTTTCCCACATCCTTCTGGGAGACTTGATGTATTGTTTTGCAAATTTTAGCAGGGCCTGGATGTTTTTCTGTTTAAGAAAAGGCTTCTGGCTTGCAACCCTACCCCATAGTCCAGACATATGAAGAATATGGGAGATTGTTGTCATATATAGTACACAACCAGTACTTGCCAGAAATTCCCGCAGCTCCTTCAGTGTTGTTGTTGGTCTCTTGGCAGCCTCCCTGGCTAGTTTTCATCTTGTCTTTTCATCAATTTTGGAGGGACGTCCATTTCGTTGCAATGTCACTGTTGTCCTATATTTTCTACACTTTTTGATGACTGTCTTCACTGTGTTCCATGGTATAGCCAATGCTGTGGAAATTTTTTTTGTACCTTTCTCCTGACTGATACCTTTCAAAAATGAGATCCCTTTGATGCTTTGTAAGCTCTCTGTGATCCATGACTTTTGCTGTAGCAGGAAAATGAGTAAATGTCAGGAAAATCCTACTAGGACAGCTGAACTTTATTTGGGGTTAATCAGAGTCTCTTTAATTGATGGGAAGTATGTATGCAGTAAGGCTGAATGTTGTAATTAAATCAAAATGTGCTCAGCAAAGTATTAGTTTAAGGGTGTGCAGAGACAACAGAGTATTAGTTTAAGGGTTTGCACACTTATGCAACCAGCGTATTGTACATTTTTTATTTTTTATATTTTTTCCCCCTAACAGATTTGCTTGTTTTTCAATTGAATTGTACAGGTCATAGATCACACTAAAGGTGGGAATAGTTTTGAAATGATTTATTGTGGTCTCATTTTTTTTCACAAAAACCTGGCATTTTAACAGAGGTGTGTAAACTTTATACACACACACACACACACACACACACACACACACACACACACACACACACACACATATATATATATATATATATATATATATATATATATATATATATATATATAGGTCTACTTGAAAACACCGACACACCAAAACACCAATGACAAGAACACCGAGACCGGAAAATCGACAACTGAGATGACCGACAGTTTAAAAGCCCAATGCTGAGAACACCGACATGTTAAGGTAAGTGTGCAATAGTGACAGACATTAAGGTTAGTGGTGGGTTAAGTGAGTTAGGGTTAGGGCGCAGGTTAGGTGAGTGTGCAATAGTGACGGACCTTAGGGTAAGGATTTGGATTAAAGTTAGTGCATAGATAGTTGTGTATGTAAGGTTTAGTGTAAGTTTGTAAGGTTTTTGGTGTGCTTGTGTTGTGTGTGTTTTTCGGAAAAGGTATTTGTTTTGTTTTGTTGATTGTCCGGATTATGGTTTGTTGGGCATGTGAAGTTTCGTGCTTTTAAACTGTCGGTCATCTCAGTTGTCGATCTTCTGGTCTCGGTGTTCTCGTCGTCAGTGTTTTGGCGTGTTGGTGTTTTCAAGTAGACCTATATATATATATATATATATATATATATATATATATATATATTTATATTTATGGGTTACCTTTAATTAATCGACAGCCCACAACACCGAAACCAACTTCAACGTCACGGCATATCATCGACAACTGGATAGCTGACATTTCCCACACGGTAAGTTAACATTTGGCCATCAATCTGAACTTTGCGCCTTACCCTCGTGGCAGTGCATTCTCGGAGTTGGAATATTTAATAAGGGGGGAGTGGGAGGCATAGCCCCCCACATCTGTGGGTTTGTTTTAGTGGTAGTGTTTGAATTCGGGATGGCCAAATGGTAATTTACCATGTGGGAAACGTCGGCTCTCCAGTTGTCGATGATATGCTATGTCGTTAAAGTTGGTTTTGGTGTTGTGGGCTGTTGATTAGCTGTAGGTAACCCATATTTATTCATATATATATATATATATATATATATATATATATATATATATATATGTGTGTGTGTGTGTGTGTGTGTGTGTGTGTGTGTGTGTGTGTTTGGGGTGTATGGGAAGCTTGTCCTCTTGCAAAAACACTTAAAACTGTTTTTTTTCTGTGTATGTAGTTAGGGGGTTCCAATCCTCAGTGCATTCAGTTTCATACATTCATAGTGAAAGCAATGCAGTCAGTCACTATCACCTAACAAATTCAGATAATTTCTATAAAGCAACTTGTTGTCTGTTTCTAATAATGCATTTAAAGGAAAACTCCACCCCTAGAACTAAAAATAAAAGAAAAATCTTTTTTTCACCCTATCTTTGCTTCCTGACCTATTTTAACACCTCAAAATCACTCTAAGTGCTTTATTTGTAATTTTAGCCTGTTTTTCACAATATGGCTACCAATGGAGCTTGATGTATTAATGTGATCTTGTACTCCCTCAACCTTTTCTCTTTCCCATAATACTTTGTATGACTCATACCGAACATAAGGAAGTAACTTTGAATTCCCATGCCATTGACATATAATGGGATTTGGGAGGGTCACTGTTATTTTATTTATCTTCTGTAAAAGGACTGCTTCTGTTCTGTCTCTAATCACCCTCATTTATGTTTGGCTCAGACCTTGTTTTGTACTATACTTAGAAGTTATCCAGCTACAGCCAGAAAAGTAACTAAATTGCAGGCCTTTGTTCAGGGTTTTCTTTTGTAGTCTAAGGAATTGATTCTGCAAGGGTCTCTCAATGCAGTGACAGTTTTAATACATCCATAGTAGTCTAGGGGGAGGGGACTTTCAATTCCTCTTGAACTACAAAAGAAAGCACTGGACAAAGACCTGTAATTAAGTTACTTTTTTGTCTGTAGCTGGATAACTTCTATATATAGTGAAAAACAAGGTCTGAGCCAAACATAAACGAGGGTGATTAGAGCCAGAAAAGAAGCAGTCCTTTTACAGAAGGTAAAGAAAATAACAGCGACCCTCACAAATCCCATTATATGTCAGTGGTATGGGGATTCAAAGTTACTTCCTTATGACTGGCATGAGTCATACAAAGAATTATGAGAAAGAGAAAGGGTTGAGGGAGTACAAGATCACGTTGATACATCAAGCCCCATTGGTAGTTATGTTGTAGAAAACTGGCTAAAATTACAAATAAATCACTTTGGGTAATTCTGAGGTGTTAAAATAGGTCAGGAAACAAAGAGAAGGTGAAAAAACAGTTGTTTTTGTTTAGTTCTAGAGTAGAGTTTTATTTTAAGGGGATAGATAGAGTTTACCATGGGTGTATTAAATAATAAAATTCTGATACCATACTATACCAACTTTTCTTTTCTTGTGGAACCTGATCTATTTAAAAAATAAATCTCTTTCTATTATTACTCTTCTCTTTGCTGTCTGCATATTTCCTAAAAAAATCATGATATTTTACAATCAAAAGTCTACCAATTATAGAAAATCCAATACAAATGCAAAAAAGCTAAAACACAACAGGATGTATTAATCATAAACAACCTTTTTCCTCAGAGTTTTACAACACTCCCCTTTTAACAGGATTAAGTCATACCCCCACACAATATAGAATGCTGCACCCAACAATTCTGCTTCTTTTTGCATGGGAAAGATATATATTTCACACAAGTAAGCAAACTTACCAGTAATTACTGAATTTATCAAATAATCTTTATTTTATAATTTAGCTGAAATGTTTTCAAAAAATTGCAAACTCCTTAATATCTTCTAGTATTTCTCTCCACTGCATCAAAGCATCTTTACAGCTCCCAAACTTTATTTCCAATTCTTTCAATTCTGAGAGAATTTTATTCCCTGTATGTATGCCCTAATCCCTATAGCCTTGCCTTTAGCCTTATTTGAATGCAGTCCTGCCAAACAAAGTATTGCCATCTCTGTCATATCTTATTTAATCCAACCCATGTTTTTAGCAGTTAGCACCAAATCATTTAAATATAGTAATGCTGTTGGCAAAATCACCACTATATAAATCTCCAATGCAACTTTGTTTAACCAGTTATGACTGTACATGATTTTAGCATTTATCAGTAAAGAAAATAATATGCTGCTCATCTGACATCCTTCCAGCCTTATAAAGACTCCTATGTCTCTACCAAAGCATCTGTTTTCAATGATCTTACCCATGTTTATTCAAATGCAGTTTGTAGTAAATGAACTACTCTTACCACCAGTACCAAAAGCTGTTATCTTCCATGATTGCCTCTGGCATGTTCTATCAAATGCTCATTTCTATACAAATGCATCTCTTATAACATTGTTATTTGCACTTCATACTTCCTATTATAATTCAATACTCTGCTTTTTGTCTATATCTGTAAGGCCATTTACATTCCATGTTAATATTGATAAAGCAGCCATTATTCTCACATATTATACATAGTTCTTTCGAATATGTGTTTTCATGTTACAACACGCTAGTGGTTAGCAGACTGATCTTCTGCGTAGTTGCTTCTCCTCATCCCTATTTGAACATACCACATTTTGTTTCAGTAAAAACAGTCAATAAATAAATTAAACATATTTTCAACTCCTATTTCCTTTTAACTCACAGCAAACACTCAAAACTAGATACACTTTGCCAAAAAGAAAATCTACCCCTCCAAGCAAAACCAGTTGCTCCAAATCAACAGCTATATCCACAGGCATCAACTATTCTAAAGTTAAGATTAACTGTGCTTCTTACTTACCTGGGTTGCTGTCTTCTCTTGTCTGATCTTATCTCAGATCCCCTCCCAAATGTGGAAAAAAACATGCTTGCTTACTTTCAGTGAACATTAACCTTTAGCATAAAAAATTTACTCTCGATAACATTAAACAAACAAACAATAAATAAATAACTATAATAAACTGTACACTATTATATTTGCAGCCGCAAAGTACTAATGTTACTAGGGAGGCAGTTGTATGTAGACCTATTTATGTCCCATAGTTTCAAACTTCATTTTTTTAACTTTACTTTTTATTTTCCCTGAATTGCTTACAAATGCCCTTTTTAAATTTAATTACATTGCATTTTGCAGATTCACAAAAAGATAACTCATATCATACTGTCCAGAACCCTCATAAGTAACTGTCTGCATTTGCAGGCTGCTTCTCTTCAGCCAAAAGCAAGTGCTACTGGAAAAAAAACTAGCTTGTTATTCTGCAAATGCAAGAAAGAGCTACAGTTTTTCATGTTTTATCATTTCTTTCTGTTTTTGAGATTATTTACTTAAATTATCTATAGCTTAAAATGTAATCACTAACCTAGACATCTAGCTCTATAAAATGTAGTAAATTATTATATTTTAATTCTGCATATGGTCAAAACACATTCACATCCCCCAGCAGCTAGATTTTATAGCAATAGTATAATTTTCTTCTTTCTAGCTTTTTTATATTGTTGCAGTGTAAAACCTGGACATATTGCAAATTAAGAGTTCTGTCTTATTTAAATATCAGTGACATATTCAACTGGCATTTATGAAATGTACTTCCCTTCACTTCAGATTTAATAACCGTCTAACTGCATACTATACATAACTATTTTATGACATGCAACTTACATCAAGGGCCTTTTATATAAATATAAATACAAGTAAGAACTGTTTGACTTACAATTACTTCTTCAGTCTCCTAAACAATAATGACATGAAGTGAGATCTTCATTTTACATTTCTTCTACATGCAGTCAACAAATTTTGTTTTGCTTCATCCATGACATTTTGCCAATGAGCAGTTCATATGCTCACATGTATAAACTGCATATTGTGGGATTAATACTTTACTGTTCTCCCACTTATTCACTAAATTTACTTTGTAGCTGGTCTTTTTCTTGATCATTACAATCTCCCAATACTGGTCTGTGGTTTGAGATCAAAATACTTCTGATTCTACTAGTCAGCTCCTGGGCTTTTTTTCTGTTGCTCAAACATTTCTTTGGATCAATGGAAAATACTTCCCTGGCAAAGGCTCTCTATGAGCTTTATTACTGACATAAGATTAAGAAGCATAGTTCCATTCAGCTTGCTTTCTCACTGTTTGTTGACTAAACATTATTTTCTGCATAGTCTCTTCTGTTTCCAAACATATCCTTGATCCTCCAGGAAAAAATATGCTGAAGACAGTTGGATGTAGCAATTTAAAACTCACAACTGCCTTTTGACAAATCCTGATTGCAGTGACAAACTTGCCATTTCTGCTACATTTTTTTTCAGTGGTAGCTCTTTCTGTAGGTATGATTGCAACTTTACTTAGTATGTCTCATCAACTTTCTAATAGCCAGATTTGGGGAGTATACATAATGTGCCCACTCAATTAACCAAAATTGCTCAGAAATACTGGCCCAGTTCTTTCTTTGTACATTCATAAAATGAATACAGTCCACACTTTCCAGATTCTCTGGTAGAGTAAATCTCAGGTTTTCTCTGTGTGCTTTGTCTTCTTTTATTATTCTTCTATTATTTTTTAAACATTTTTTCTTGAGAAGCCTCACATTCCACCAGTCTATCCTTAATTTCAATGTTTGATTAGCATTGTTTTATCATCATATCTGAATGGCTACATAAAGCTTCTTCTATTTTTCCATCCTTTTGTGCTTTGGTTTTATATATTCCTCCAGTATCCCAGTTATTTAAACACCTCTGAGTCAATTTGTTTTTTTTTTCCTCTAAATTATTGAAAGCCATCTCCTCTGCAATAGCTGCAACTTGAACTCCTTTTTTTGGTGGACACCTGTGATGTTCTTCCCAGCTAGAGCTTCTTCTTGTTTTCTGGATGATTTCCCTTATTTTTCCCAAATGTTTTTCTTTGTTAAAATCCTGACAATGTAATTACTAGACAGTGACTGAATTTTACCAAAACTGGTTAACTTTTGCAGCTTTTTAATAATTTCTTAGTTTTCACTCTGAGAGAGCTCTGCTCAACATGTTGCTTTGTCAGTTGCCATCTTAAAACTCTACTCTTTATTAATTTCATACCAAGATAGATGTAACATTATACAAGCCATTACTTTGGAATATTGTTTTCACAGAAAAGGGCTATATCAACTAATACAGATCTCTTCTTGACATTTTAGAAATATATCAAATATTTTCTGTACTAAAAGGTGTGCCACTAACTTCCTATAGCTCATAAACTATGACCTTCCTCTATTATACTCTGCTAAGCTTCTGCCAGGTGATGGCAAATTTAAATTATATCCATCATTTGAATTATCATAAAAATCAGTTGAAAGATTTCATCTCTACTACTGGCAACCAAACTTTCTTTAGCAGCTTGGATTCCAGATTGTTAGCTGTGGGGGTGAGACTGAACAACAAAAGGCCAGGTGTTTTTCTTTTTATATGCATTCATTACTAGATGTCCTTGCATCATGTAGAAACTGTACAACATACTTATGCATGTTAGCATCTAAATAATTCAAGTTGCAATTATCAGTATACCAAATAAATTTCTTACAGTCCAAAACACACTTCACTGGTATGTCCCATATGCTTAGCCTTAGATCACAATGGATCTTAACTATAATTGTATTAAATACTTATACATATGTAATGCTCTGATATCTCTGTATACCTGCCTTTAAGGACCTGGGTTGTTAGTGAAAAGTGTCTTTGAACCAGCTCACCTACTCAGTCAAGAAACAAACAAACAAATAAACAACTAAATAAATAAATATACAAGCATTGATTAAGCTCCCAAATCCAAAAATCACCTTGGAGACTCCTGTTTTCATTTCATGTCATTCAACTTCGGTATGATCTCCCCTCTGATATCATAATAATTAACAAAATCACTCAGCTTAAGAAGTATTAAAGTCACCTCTTCTTTCCAAATGGAGCTGAACCTGTACTGAAGACATCACATAATTAGCCACGTCTAGACTGGTTTGTACTAGAATAAATCATTGACAGCTGCTTTTGACAAATATTCTGACAACTCACAGTACTAACCTTTCTGATTTACTCATATATAGTATTTATTTATTTGTCTTTGTTGACCAGGAAAGTCTGATTGGGCAAAGACCAATTACATAGGTTCATAGGTACTTATTTGGCTATTGACCCAAGAGGATCTGTAGTAGCCTAGACATTATTCACATGAAGTTTTTAACCATTATATTTTAAGTATGAATAACTCTCTGAAATAAGCATAACATTTACATGTTGCCCCATCCATGAGAAACAAGGGGTGCTAAACCAGGTGTGAATTTGTGGTCATTCATCCAGGGTCTATATTACATGAACGAATGATCAAAATGTCGAGTACAACATACTCGACACACTTTGATCGAACGTTCATGTAATCGGAGACTTCAAATGTTGAAATCTGGTGTTCTGAAATGTTTTGGTCGGCCTTGCTAGCGAGTGTATCATGTGGCATAAACATGCTACACTGTTCGGAATGACTAGGTAAAAGGCTGCTTTCTTTTATATATCAACTACGAGATCGCTGTACATTGGGGAAAGGGCAATTTCCTGGTAATCGCTTGTGTAAGAAGTCGCTTTGCGATTACCGGGAAATTGTCCTTGCCCCAATGTACAGCGATCTTGGAGTTGGTATATTTAGTTAGGGGGGATGTGGGGGGGGGGTGAAGCCCCCCACTTTGTTTTAAAAGCAGATGTGTCTGTGTAGGTGTTTAAGTGTTTAAATGATGTGAGTGTGTAGGGGTTTGTATGCATTGGTTGCATGTGTGTGTGTGTTGTATGTTAGTATAAGGAAGGTGTGGGATGAACAAAATCTTTTGTATTTTTCAGGGTTTTAGGGTTTCGATTACATGAACAATCGATCAAAGTGTGTTGAGTATGTTGTACTCAACATTTTGATCATTCGTTCATGGAATATAGACCCATTCATCCAGATTACATTTGAATCGTGTAAGAGAAGTACTTTGCTTTATGTGGAGAGGATGGTGATTTCAAGGAAGTGATATTCTCTGTGATACAGTTTTATCCCTTCAACATGTTTTATTTGTGTTGCAAAAGAGATCAAGATGTCTTGAGCAGGTGTTTATGCCCTCACTGGATTTATGAATATGCAGTAAGTTTGACAAGATAGAGTCTGCTGAAACTCTGTATGCAAGGCAAATATTGCCTCTCCATAGCTTGTATGACACTGAGAAGAGGGACAGGGTTTTGAGACAGTCTGCATAGTGTTAATGATTTAGGCCCTTGATTTTCTTAGTAAGAAAGAGTTGTGGGCATTTAAGCTGTCAGATGTTTGGACAGGTTTATACTTTAGTGGGCATTACACTCTGCGATCAGCCTGATGAATACAGAATACAGTGAAATGATCACATCTCTGGACCTTGACTTAGTAATAAGTTATGCAATGAAGAAGGACTTTCTAACAATAGTGGATACATGATGATCAAAGGCAGTTGTTTGTCTATGTAGGTTCCCAGGCACCTAGCTAATGGATCAATCTTAATTAGTGTGTTGTCAATGTCATAGTTACATGGGACTTCTTGCCATTTAATTTTAGTCCATGGTTTTCACACCAACTATTTGTTTTGCAAAGTCCCTCTTGGAGAATCTCGGTGTCCTCTGGGGACTTTATAATAACACCAGGTTTATAGTCATGTACAAACCTGGTCAGCCATAAACTCTTAACAGTAACTTTGACGTCTGAGAAATTTTATATATATATATATATATATATATATATATATATATATATATATATATATATATGTCATCATAATATCTCATGGTGAGAGCTATAGTACAGATGTCTCCTTCTGGAGACAGGGTCTTCTGAGATTTCTTGGAATGATGCAGTATCTTTTGGGGCTTATTTCAAATATGCCATATATAAGTTTGTTATTACTGCTATCTTTAGAACATTGTGTGGAATTGTAGTAGAATACAGAATAAGAAGAGAACTTTGAAATGCTTAAACAGTTAAAAACTTAAATAATCACACTGAAATATTTTGATGTGAATGACCCACTTTCATTATAAATAGAAGTCAGCCAGAATGGCACTGGCACAGTGATTCTGCAAGATGAAAAAATAGTTGCTTGTGGGATCAGAGCATTTATGCTAGAAAACGTATACAGGGGTAGAAAAGGAGCTGCTTTCTGTGCTATAGTGGTGCACAAATTCCATGGATATATTTACAGGGAAAGGATGTTTGTCACAGACAAGAATCCATTACAGGCTATATTTATTTAAGACATTATTATACAAGACACCATCAGTACAACAATGGCCTAATTTTGAGGTATTAGTCAAGAAAAGAGATGCACGTAACAAAAATGCTTGGTTTGTTGTTTTTGCCAGAACAACATTTAATTAGTGAGGATCTGAAGGAAAAATAGATAATTATAATGTTAAACTATGAATGAAAAAAAGCTTAAATAGTTTCAGGTGTTTACTGAGAATGATAAAGAAATAAAGATACGTCAAGACATGGCAATAAAATGTTGGTCAGAACAGAAAGAAATACAGTCATACTTTTCATTTAATATGAGATTAGACATATAAAAGGACTCACATTTAACACTGGTAAATAATAGTACACAGACAATTAAAGAAACAGTGGTAGGAATGCCTGAGTCACTTATGGGAATGGTGATATGATATCCAAAGAAAGAGGTCATGGTGTGTCATATTGACCAGGAATGTCAGTGCAAATTGAGTAATAGATCTGAAACTGTCTCGCCTGCATGCCTGTCATAGAAAACAATGTGTACTTTATTCAATGCCAAAAAGACACTGGAATAAATTTGAGAGAAAACTGCTTACATTTCATGATTCTTTGCACTTGCTGTGTATAGAATATTGCTAGAGGTTTTCTGAGGTTATGAAGTTAAGAGGTAGTTGAACTCCTGTTTTAAAGCAGTCTTGATATGTTGTATCCCTGCTAGCCACAACTTTGAAAGTTCTGTTGGACATGGATATGGAATACACCAGTCAGTTCACTAGGCCTTATGTAAATCCAGTGCTTTACAGTTTTGTTGTTAGTAGCTTATGGTTGACACATATTAAAAAACTCTTCTGATATGAACAAATCTGTCCAAGTCAGTAGATCCTTTTCCATTTTGCTATTTATTGGGTCTGTTTCACAGCACATAGCAGT